>NC_028642.1:9909449-9920289 GCF_001406875.1 Solanum pennellii
CTTCAGGTAATGCATTCTCTGCATATATGTTTCGTGAATTTCTACGTTCGTCTATATGAATAAAACAAGTAGGATAGTTGGTAGGAAAAAAAATAATAATAATGGATTGCCTTTTCAATTTGTTGACCAGATGAGTGCCTTATATATATATATATATATATATATATATATAATAATAATAATAAAATTCATAATTAAGTCACCCAATCGTCACCTGATTTACCTACATCTTAATGACACTAATTTCGTCCAAATCTGAACTAAGTTGTGAAATTTAAAGTTACTACAAAAAAGTTTCCAACCCAATTTTTTTCCATTTAAATTTTCTATTACTATGGAACCCGGTCTTTACAGTTATTTTCTTTTTGTTTTCACTGATGTTGATTCAAGAGATCTTAGATTTTCTGTTTTGATGACTCCAATGATTCTTGATGGTAAATATAATTGTTTTACATATGTGATTTATCTAAACATGGTTTCAAACAAATCCTAATGACATTTTTGAGGATTTGGGAGTTTGTTGTGTTATGCTTGAGTTTGTAGAAGTCTCTTTTTCATATCTTAAGGGAGAATCTCTTCTGGTAGCAACGTTTTCCTAAAGTAAAAGAAGATTGTTGTTTCAAGAGCTCAGGTTCTAGTGGGGTTCACTTAAGCGAATCCATGGTCGCTTTTGTGATACCTCAGAGGGTGTTCATCTTCAATTTTTGGAGTTATGGAACCCCCCTTCGAGGCGATTTATGAAAGGTTTCTTATGCTAAATACTTTTTGTAAAATTTCTTGATACTAACCATTATTTACCTTTGGTTATTTATAAATTCTAAAATCACAAATTTTTATTAGATTTTGAGAATTACAAGGTTTTTCCAGAACTTGAATATTCTTATTAAATGGTGATTTTAAAGTAGTTCTGATTCCATCTTTGAAATGAATTTCCCAAATAAGTTCGTAAAGTCTTAAACTAAATTATCAACTATTGTTGTTTAGATTCAAACCACCATTGTGTAATTGATTTTTAGGTAATTGAACCATTTCTCTAAATAATTGATGCGGGAATTGCTTTTTTATAGATGAGTTATTGTGAATACTTGAATGCTATAGATGTGAGGCTTTGGAAGTGATTCGAAGGGGTCAAGAAAAGATACTTATTTCTACAAAATCGAAGTTATGAATTTGGGAATTGTATGTATTACATAGTAAGACCCATAAAAATTGAAATTTTGTAGCAAACTAAGAATTCTTCAAATTTTTTAGCCATGAATATTAAGTTGATGTAGCTAAATATTTATATTTGTTTAAATTTTGAACAATCATGGCAATAACAATCTAAATAGCTGCAATTTTACTGCTATAGTATATTTTTTTTGCTAATTGTAACTTATTTGCTCCCCAGTAAAACAAATTGCTGCAATAGCAACGCTTTATCCATAATAAGTTATGTGAAACAAAATATTGTGTCCAAATAAATATGTTGTCTTTAAGTTATAAAACTATCACAGCCGGAGAGTATATCCCATATGAGACCAGTATCGTCGTCCTCTCAAAGGACTCAGACAAGCTCTTAGCATTCGTCATAATATGTGATCAGTATAAATTGCGGAAAATTAAAACTTTTAGATTCTATTTGAAGTATATTAAATTTTCATACTTATCATTCATAAACCATACGATATTCTAAGAAATTTGTGACACATATATAAAACCATCTAAGAGTACAAATCTGGACTTAGACAATAAATATCCAATATGACATATAGGCCTTAATACAAAAGAGTACAAGAAACATAATGGAAATAGGATATTCCTTATATCTACTAAAGTCTTCAGAAGCTGGAAAAATAAATGATAGCATCCCGAACATGAGGACCTACCAATACTTGGAGAAAGAGTTCCAAGCTTCTTTAAATAGACCTCCTTAAACCTCATGACCGGAACCTACAGTTGTAGTAATATCAAGTAATGGGGTTAGTACGCCACATGTACTAAGTATGAGTATATGCACATACCATATAAGGACATGCATGAAAAAGGATCATTTATCACATCATTAGAGAACGTGCTAAGTCATGTGAAAATCTTCAATGCACATACCATATAACATATACAAGTTAAGGATTTCATCAACGTAAAGCATGATCATAATTAAAGACATATTATCATAGTCATGTTAACTTTTCATATTAAAAATATCATATAACATAACATACAAACACTTACCAATGATCCCATCCCCAGCCTACAAGTGCAATGGTCATGTGAAGCCCCATAACCCCACACAAACAAGTATATAAGATAGGATACCATGAGTAATGCTTTGCTTCATATAACTTGTAAAATAAGTAGTCATCTCTTCCTTTAAAAATATAACTCAATAGCATATTCATCATAAAGACGAATATCATATAAGAGTAACATCATGTATCATAAACATATATCTTTCATGTTAAGTAGACTCCTCAAGTCACCCTAATCTACGTTCATTTACTTGTATTTCATTTTATATGAGGGAACATAGTCCTTACCCGACATAGACCATGTGAGCTAAACATGGAATCCGGTTTCATAAAACCCCACACCAAAAAAAGTTGGTCTACCGGACAAAGTAGAACCTAACATGACATAACTTTCTAGGTGGATCCACTATCTAGTATCCTATGGTTGAAACATAGTTCAAGAACTAGGAGATGTACTAGAGACCCATAGTTCAACATTACATTGCAGCCTCAATCTCACGAGAGTCATTGTGAACCTACCTTGCAACTAGGAAATGGACACCTGTCACATCTAGTTCATCGATGCTTAGATAAAGTCCCTTTCTTGAATAACCATTAAGTTTTCTTTTATCATAAATTTATCATAGGTCATAGGATATTAACTCCTTGTATAAACATGATCATGAGCTCTTTATGATCAGATGGGAATTTCTTTTCATCATAACCCTTCATATGTGAGATTAAAATAACATAATCACCTTGTGTAAAGCATACAAGAGGATATCTAAATCTTGCATTCTCGTATTCTTATCATGATATAACAATTTACACGTTCGAAGACCAACATATTCTCATAGAAACATCATACATACTTTTCATAACATAGCATAATAATTTATAGGATAACATAAACATGGGGGAGTAATCACACTTAGAAGACTTACCTCTTGCTTCAAATAACTTTATTCATCTTACAATATTCGTAACCATACTTAGTCAAATACTCAATACCATTATCAAGAAAAACTCATCAAATCATCTACAAGATAAATGCATAATGTAGGATAAGAAAGGGGGTTATTTAAGATTTCATTGGAGTCTTAGTTTCAATCCCTATGTTTTCATATTGTCAAATAGTAGAAACAATCATATGAAACCATCATGTAGATAAGAACATGCTTCCCACGAAATTCAAACATAAATAACAACATACTCATCAAATCGTGTGGAATAGACCACAGAAAACACTTACTTTTAATTGAAATTCATAAATCTAGGGTTAGGAAGAAAATCTATTTCATAGAGTAAAAACTCTAGTATTTGAAGTTCTTGAAAACATATCTTTGAAAGGAACTCTTGGGGAAAGTAATCCCAAGATTCAAACCCATACCTTATAGATGATGAATCCACGAAAATTGGATGAAAAACTTAAAGTCTTCGTCTTCTTCCTTATGATTTTCTTGTTCTTCAATGGAGTTTGGAAAAGAAAGTGTTCTTGGGAGAATGAGAGAAGTTTCGTTTGATATTGTTTTGGACGTGTCAAAGTGGTCCAAAACTGACCTAAAATCAACATATACTCTTCCTATGAATTAACCAAAAGACCCTACACTTAAATGGGTCTTTTTAATAAGTTAAATTACCAAAAATACAAATTAACGATTCTGGAAAGTAGTTGTGCGTCGCGGGGTAAAATCCAATTATTTTTATTAAATTTGGAGTTGAGTCAGTAAGGTTCGTGTCAGCCTCACGTCGCGAGGTTGTCTCTCAAATCATAAGGCATAACACCTCGTGTTTACCTTGCGTCGCGCACTACACCTCAATATCTTTCCTGCTTGCAGGCTGCCAAGCAGTCTGCCCACCCAAGTTTGGGTCCTCCCCAAGGACCCTTTGGTGGTCGTTGGGGGTGTATTTACAAGAAGTTTGGAGGCTTTGTACTACATTATACCTATACAAGGTCTCATTACAAGGTTTGGACTTCATTTGATACCGCTAAACCATCCCCAAATATGCGGACGTAAGCTAGTTTAAATTAGCCGGTTTCCGGACGTAAAGGTCTTTCTTAGTCGTTTTGGCCCTAACCTTTTCCAAATGAGTTTATTACATTAATATAGGTCTGGAACCATCATTTTGAACATTATTTAATATATAAATCTCTAGTTTAAGTCATGTCATTTCCGGAGTGTTACATTATCCACATCCCCCTTAGGAACATTCGTCCCCGTATGACACTAAAATCTTTTGGAGGGTAGGAAAAGACTCAATACTAGCAGCACAACCAATCAACAACATATAATCATAACGAGTCATAGATCATAGAGTATATCAGAAGTCCTTACAACACATATTATAACATTACACGTAGCACTCAATTCATGATACATAACATATAAGAGCTCCATATTCATAACACATAGTGAGAAAATTCCTTCTCAAGCTCATCATAAGCTCAAAATGCATCAAAGATTCACCATGCTATCGTCCTTCTTAAGATGGCAACAAAACAGCAAATCTCAAGAAAACATATGTATACATGTTTCATATAAGTGCACGAATAGAGTATGAAGGCTTTTTCTTAAACTCTAGTTAGTACAACTTGTACCAAACATGAACCTATTTAGAAAACAAGTCGATTTCATGATCATGCATTACTTTCTCAATTTAGATGAATGTCTAACCTTAAGGAGTAAATATATGAGGGTAGCGGGACTTCATGTCTGCTTCTACCTCCCATGTTTTACCCTCAAAAAGATGGTTCCTCTATAGAACTTTTAATGAGGCAATGTCCTTGTTTCTCAACTTGACTTGGCGATCTACGATCTTAACCCGAACCTCTTCATAGGAGAGGTTCTCATCCACTCCTAAACCTTCAATAGGTAGAATAGACACTGGGTCACCTATGATTTTCTTGAGCATAGACACATGAAACACCGGATGGACTGAAGCTAGTTCACTAGGTAGTTTAAACTTATAGGCAACCTTTCCAATTCGTTGCAAAACCTCATAGGGACCAACATATCGAGGACTTAACTTCCCCTTCTTACCAAATCTCATCACCCCTTTCATAGGTGAAATCTTCAAGTAGACATGATCACCTATTTCAAACTCAAGATCTCTTCTTCTATTGTTGGCATAAGATTTTTGCCGACTATAGGTTGTCTTCAATCTATCCCTTATCATTCGAACCTTGTCTATAGCTTCATAGATAATCTATGGACCAAACATTGAGGACTTACCAACCTCAAAACATCAAACCAGAGATCTACACCTTCTACCATAAAGAGCTTCAAAAAGTGCCATGGAGATGCTCAAATGAATGCTATTGTTGTAAAAGAACTCGATCAAAGGTAAGTGATCATCCCAACTTCCTTTGAAATCAATGACACATGCTCTAAACATGTCCTCAAGGGTCTGAATGGTACGTTCCGCTTGACCATCCGTCTGAGGCTTAAAAGCGTTAATAAGTTTCACTTGAGTACCTAAACCGTTTTGAAAAGCCTTCCAAAGACGAGAAGTGAATTGGCACCTCTATCTGATATGATGGACTAAGGAATTCCATGAAGACTCACAATCTCATTAATGTAGATCCCTGAATAATCTTCAGCCGTGTATGTAGACTTAACAGGAATAAAGTGGGCATATTTGGTCAACCTATCCACAATAACCCATATTTAATCATTTTGCCTTCGAGTTCAAGGCAACCAAACAACAAAATCCATATTAATGGCTTCCCATTTCAAAGTAGGAACATCCATAATTTGGTTAAAACCAACAGGCTTTTGATGCTCAGTTTTAACTTAATGGTAGTTTTGACATTTAGCAACAAACTCTGCTATGTCCCTTTTTAAACCATCCCACCAATAAACCTCTCTAAGGTCATGACAAATTTTTTTGGCACGCGGATTATAGAATAGCGAGAACCGTGAGATTCATCTAGAATTTGATTTCTCAAATCCTCAACATCGGGTACACATAATCTCTGTTTGTAACTAAGAACACTATCCCCCCTTGGGAGAATAACTCATTGAGCTTACTAATTACCGATTCATTCAACTCCATCAATAGTGGATCGAGATGTTGCTTATATTTCACCTCCGCCACTAAAGATGAGTCAGAGTTATGATTGACCACGAGTCCATCATTTGGAGAATCTTCTAACTGCATACCTAAGCGAGCTAACCTATGAACATCTTTCACAAGTTCTTTCTTCTCTTCCTCCACATGAGACACACTACCCATAGTCATTTAACTAAAAGCATCCGCAACCGTATTGGCTTTGCCTTGGTGATAAAGGACACTCATGTCGTAATCCTTCAACAATTCCAACCATCTTCTCTGTCGGAGGTTCAATTCCTTTTGTGTAAACACATGTTGAAGACTTTCATGGTCAGTAAACACATCAATATGCACACCATATAAATAAAGCCTCCATATTTTGAAGACAAAATCAACAGCAGCTAACTCAAGACCATGAGTTGGACAATTCTTCTCATGAACTTTAAGTTGCCTAGAAGCATAAGCAATCAAATTTCCATTTTACATGAGGACACATCCCAAGCCCCTCAGGAAGCATCATAATACACTACAAAATCCTTCATTGCCCTTCAATAAGGTCAAAACCTGAGCGGAGGTAAGCTTATCTTTCAACTCTTGAAAACCTTTCTCCCAAGCTACCCACCAATCAAACTTCGCCTTCTTTTGGGTCAAAGCTATCAAAGGAGAAGCAATGGATAAAAATCCATCAACAAATCTTCTATAATAGCCGGCTAGACCCAAGAAACACCTTATGTCTATGGGAGTCAAAGGTCTAGCCAATATCTGACCGCATCCGTCTTCTTCGGATCAACCTCTACACAATCACCGGAGATAATATGTCTAATAAAAGAAACTGACCATAACTAAAATTCACACTTACTCAATTTCGGATAAAGTTGATGTTCTTTTAGGACATGCAAGGCCAACCTCAAGTGACTCTTATGCTCATCTTCATTCTTGGAGTATATAAAAATATTATCAATGAACGCAATAACAATTTAGTCGAGGAAATCTCGGAACACCCTATTCATTAGGTCCATGAACGCCGCTGGGGCATTCGTTAACCCAAAATACATAACTAGGAATTCATAATGACCATATCTGGTTCAAAAAGCTGTTTTAGGAACATCTTCTACTCTCACCCTAAGTTGGTGATATCCCGACCTTAAGTCAATATTGGAAAAATAACTTGGACCTTGGAGTTGATCAAATAAATCATCTATCCTAGGTAGAGGATACTTTTTCTTTAAGGTGACCTTATTAAGTTGGCGATAATCAATCCACATTCTAAGGGACCCATCCTTCTTCTTAACAAACAAGACAAGAGCACCCCATGGAGAAATACTAGGTTGAATGAAACCCTTGTCTAGAAAATCTTTGAGTTGGATCTTAACTCTTTCAATTTAGGTGGAGCCATACTATATGGAGGAATTGAAATGGGATTCTTATCCGGCAACCAGTCAATGGAAAAGTCAATTTCCAGTTCGGGAGGAACTCCTGAAAAATCATTAGGAAAAACCTCTGGTAATTCTCTCACTACATGGACTGACTCAATTGAAGGAATTTCACATTCTGGGTTCTTAACTCTCACCACATGATATAAAAAACCCTTGGCTATTATCTTACAAAACTTCAAACAAGAAATATTTTGACCCCTTGGCATAAAATTCCCTCCCTTCCAATCAAGAATAGATTCATTAGGGAATTGAAATTTCACTACCCTTATTCTACAATCTATGGAAGCAAAACAATCATGAAGCCAATCCATACCCAAGATGATATCAAAATCAAACATGTCAAGTTCTACCGAATCAGCAAGAGTAAATCAATTGGGAAGCATCACATGACATTTCCTATAGACTCTTTTTGCAACTACAGAATCACTTATTGGGGTACAAACCGAAAAGGTTAAATCAGAACATGGGGAAGTACATCAAACTTCCGAGCTACCAAAGGTGTAACAAAAGAAAGAGTAGCACCTGGATCAAGCAATGCATAGATATTAATAGAGAAAAGTTATAACATACCCATCACAACGTCGAGAGAGCTTTCTTGTTCACCACCGCCTTGAGTGAACATAAGCAGTTCCTTTTTGGAGCTTCAGAACTAAGACCGCTTGGTTGAGCTTGACCATTCTCCTTGCCTTGGCTTCTCACATTATATAAATATTTCACCATATGTCTACCCTTTCCACAACCATAGCAACTACTATTCCAAACAAGATATTCAGCCACATGCTTCTTACAACACTTACCTCAAGTGGGTCTCTCTTTTGGTGGATCAACATTTCTCCCCTTTTGAGGTTTAGGATTAGAACCTCTATCATTGCGATTCTTTGAGAAATTAGAAGGAAAATAATTTGAAAACCTCTTATTAAACTTAGGCTTGTCTTGAACCTCAAGCCTACTCTTAGAAGAACCACTTTCAAATGATTTTTCCCTCTTAGCTTCCCTATTCCTCTTCCTTAGACGACTTTCCTCAACCTGTTGAGCATGAATCATCAACCTAGAATGATCCATATTGTCATGAAGCATTGCTGCACGACATTCTTCTTCAAGCTCTTCGGACATGCCCATTACAAAATGACTCATTTCTTCCCTATCATTAGAAACCAAAAAAGATACATATTTGGACAACCTAATGAATTTCAATGAGTATTCCATAACACTCATACCTCCTCGACGAAGGTTGATGAACTCTTCTACCTTAGCTTCTCTTTGTTCCCTTGGAAAGAATTTTTCGAGAAAGACCTTTTTGAATATCTCCCAAGTCACGGGACCACCCCGTAAAGCCTTACTATCCTTCCACTGATTGTACCATGTCTGAGCCACCTCCTAAAGTTGATATGCACCAAGCTAAGCCTTCAAAGTAGTACTCACCCCCTTAGAAAAAAAATCTTGTAGAACCCATCAAGGAAATCTTGGGGGTCTTCATCAACTTTTGATCCAAAGTACATGGGAGGATTCATTCTAGTAAAATTTCTCAAACGGCTAGCCATAGTACTAGCATGTTGGTTCTCTCGAGGAACACCTCCCTGTTAGCTTGAGATGTGATGGCTTGATCTTGGGTGGTGATGGCTTGGGCCATTTGGAACAAGGCTACCCTCACCTCACCATCCGTCATAGCCAGAGGATTCACCGGAAATTGATCATTTGCAACAGCTTTCACTTGAGGAACATTTCCATTTCCTTGGGGAGTAGCTCCTGCATTCACAATCTCTTTTCCTACTCTTGTCACGACTGTTCTTCTTGTGTTCATCGCCTATAACAACAAGAAAGGGAATAGATGCTAAATGACAGATAGTCCAAACTCCAAAGGCACGACATAGGAGTATCAAGAAAAGTGAAGTTCCCTAGTCATCACATAGCCTCTCATCTATAATTGTGGCGCCCTTTACAACCATGAACAAGAAACTAGTTAACATGGTTTACTGATACATTGATCCTAAGGATATTTAACCTCATGATGTGATACCAAGCATGTCACACCCGGAGAGTATACCCAAGATGAGACCAGCGTCGTCGTCTTTTCAGAGGACTCAGACAAGCCCTTAGCACTCCTCATAACATGTGATCAGTTAAAATTGCGGAAATTTAAAACTTTTTTTATTCTATTTGAAGTATACGTAGACTTCATACGTATTATTCATAAAATATACAATATTCTAAGAAATATGTCCCACATATATAAAACGATCTAAGACTACAAATCTGGACATAGCCAATAAATAGTAAATATTCCATATGGGCCTTAATACAAAAGAATCCAAGAAACATGATGGAAATAGGATATTCCTAATACCTACTAAAGTCTTCATAAGCTGGAAAAATAAATGATAGTGTCCTGAACATGAGGACCTACCAAGACTTAGAGAAAGAGTTCCAAGTTTCTTCAAATCGACCTCCTTAAACCTCAGTTGCCTGAACCTACAGTTGTAGTAATATAAAGTAATGGGGTTAGTACGCCACATGAAATAAGTATGGATATACGCACATAACATATAAGGACATGCATGAAAAAGGATCATTTATCACATCATTAGAAAATGTGCTAAGTCATGTGAAGCCCCATAACTCCACACAACCAAGTAGATAAGATAGGAAACCATGAGTAAAGCTTTGCTTTATATAACTTGTTACATAAGTAGTCAACACTTCCTTTAACAATATAACCCAATAACATATTAATCATAAAGACGAACATCATATAAGAGGAACATCATGTTGTTAGGACCGAAAATAAGCAGGTGTAAACACGGAAGCTAGCAAAGCAAACCTCAAAAGACCACGAGTAAGAAGACAACAAGAAATATACCAAAAGACACAAAGATTTAACGTGGTTCGGTCAATCGACCTACGTCCAAAAAGGAGATGAGAAATCCACTATAAATATGAGAGTACCAAATACAGAGAGAAACAACCTCAACCAAATTCACTCAGAATACATGGGAGGTTCACACAAGTGATAACGTATCAAGCTTGTGACCCATAAATTCTCCCCCTAACGAAAACTCTCAAAGCCTTTAAGACTACATTGTGAATGCTTATTAAGTTAGAAGGAACATTCCTCTATTTATAGAGTCCTAAACCTTTTCCTAC
>NC_028642.1:9920433-9930207 GCF_001406875.1 Solanum pennellii
TAATCTCCTTTGCAAAATTTATGTCTCAACACAGAGAACCTCTCTGAAACAATTTCTCCAACAGAAATATTCATCACTGTCAAAAAGGTTGCGACTACAACTACACCCGTCAAGATGAACACCTCCTTCTAACATGGTTCAATCATCGATTATCGAACCACTGAACCTACCTCCGTCATTGAATCTGGCTCTGATACCACTTGTTAGGACCGAAAATAAGCAGGTGTAAACGCGGAAGCTAGCAAAGCAAACCTTAAAAGACCACGAGTAAGAAGACAACGAGAAATATACCAAAAGACACAAAGATTTAACGTGGTTCGGTCAATCGACCTACGTCCACAAAGGAGATGAGCAATCCACTATAAATATGATAGTACAAAATACAGAGAGAAACAACCTCAACGAAATTCACTCAGAATACATGGGAGGTTCACACAAGTGATAACGTATCAAGCTTGTAACCCATAAATTCTCCCCCTAACCAAAACTCTCAAAGCCCTTAAGACTACATTATGAATGTTGATTAAGGTAGAAGGAACATTCCTCTATTTATAGAGTCCTAAACCTTTTCTACAAGAAAAGGATTAGTCAATCCAAAACCTTTTCCTAAAAGGAAAACCTATTCATGCTAAGAAATTTAGGGCAAATAAAACCCAACACATGTATCATAAACATATATCTTTCATGTTATCATATTACATAAGAACAAGCTCCTGGGACTTCCCTTAGAGTCAACTTGTGCAATGTCTAGGTAGAGTCCCATACCCCTACCTTTACTAAGTAGACTCCTCAAGTCACCCTAATCAACGTTCATTTACTTTTCTTTCATTTTACATGAGTAAACATAGGCCTTAACCGACATAAACTGTGTGAGCTAAACATGAAATCTGGTGTCATAAAACCCCACACCTAAAAAAGGTGGTCTACCGACCAAAGTAGAACCTAACATGACATAGCTTTATATGTGGATCCACTTGCTAGAATCCTATGGTGGCAACATAGTTCAAGAACTAGGATATGTATTAGAGACGCATAGTAACACATTATCTGGCATCCTCAATCTCATGAGAGTCATTGTGAACCTACCTTCAAACTAGTGAAGGGACACCTCTCATATCTAGTTCATCGGTGCTTAGCTTAAGTCCTTTTCTTGAATAACCTTTAAGTCTTCTTTTATCATAAAGTTATCATAGCTCATAGGAGATGAAATCCTTGTATAAACATGATCCTGAGATCTTTAAGATTTGATGATAATTTCCTTTCATGATAACTCTTCATATGTTAGATTAACATTAGATAATAACCTTTTGTAAAGCATACAAGAGGATATCTAAATCTTGCATTCTCGTATTCTTATCATGATATATCAATTTACACGTTCGAAGACCAACATATTCTCAAAGAAACATCATACATACTTTTCATAACATAGCATCATAATTTATAGGCTAACATAAACATTAGGGAGTAATCACACTAGAAGACTTACCTATTTCTTCAAATAACCTTATTCATCTTACAATATTCATAACCATACTCAGTGAAATACTCAATACCATAATCAAGAACAACTCACCAAATCATATAAAAGATCAATGCATAATGTAGGATAAGGGAGAGGGTCATTTAAGAGTTTATTCTAGTCTTACATTCAATCCCCCTATGTTTTCATATTGTCACATAGTAGAAACAATCACATGAAACCATCATGTAGAGAAGAACGTGCTTCATACGAAATTCAAACATAAGTAACAACATATTCATAATATCGTGTGTAATAGACCATAGAAAACACTTACTTTTCACTGAAAATCATAAATCAAGGGTTAGGAAGAAAATCGGTTTCATAGAGTAAAAAACCTAGTATTTGATGTTCTTGAAAACATATCTTTGAAAAGACCTCTTGGGGAAAGGAATCCCAAGAGTTGAAACCCATACCTTATAGATGAGGAATCTACAAAAATTGGATGAAAAAAATGAATTCTTCGTCCTCTTTGTTATGATTTTCTTGTTCTTCAATGGCGTTTGGAAAAGAAAGTGTTCTTGAGAGAATGAAAGAAATTTCGTTTGATCTGGTTTGGGAAAAAAGTGGTCTAAAACTAACCTAATATATTAATATATAGTCGTCCTATGAATAACCAAAAAGACCCTCCACTTAAAAGGGTCTTTTTAATAAGTTAAATTACCAAAAACACGACTTCAACGATTCTGGAAAGTAGCTGCGCATTGCGGGGTTAAATTCTGTCATTTTTATTAAATTTTTAGTTGAGGTAGTGAGTTTAGTGTCAGCCTCGCATAACGAGGTTTCCTCTCAGATCTTGAGGCAGAACACCTCGTGTCGCGCAGTACACCTTCATATCTTGCCTGCTCGCAGGCTACCAGGCAACCTTCCCACCCATGTTTGGGTCCTCCCCAAGGACCCTTTGAGTGGTCCTTGAGGTGTCGTTATCGGACGTTTAGACCGTTTGTACTACATACTACCTATCAATTGTCTCATTACAAGGTTTGTACTTCATTTGACACCTCTAACCATCACCAAACATTGAGACGTAAACTAGTTCAAATTAGCTAGTTTCCGGAAGTCAGGTATTTCTTAGTCGTTTTGGCTCTAACCTTTTCCAAATGAGTTTATTACATTAATATATGTCTGGAAACATCATTTTAAACATTATTTAATATATAAATCTCTAGCCTAAGTCATGCATTTCCGGAGTGTTACAAAAATGAAGTGTCAAAAGTTAAATGAAATAGCCATAGAGCTTTTGCTATCCTTAAATTTCGTAGCTAATTACCACTTTTTGTCACGTAGTTCAATTTATCATAGTAATAATAACCTTTTAGACACACTAACTTATTTTAAGAAATATTTGTAGCTAGATAAATAATTAAGCTTTAAGTCATGAAACATTGTGGCAACAATTAAATGAAATAGCCATAGATTTTCTTCTATTATAAAATTTCATCGCTAATTATTATACCTTTTCCACAAATTTGAATTTATTATAGTAATAATAATAACCTTTTAGTCACAATACATTATTTAAATAAAAAATTGTAGCTAACTATTTTTTCAAATTGTAAAATTTGTTGCATATTAAAAATATTATCAAACACTTTTTGCTATGATAAAATTTTATAGTTAATTGTTACATTTTCACTTGAAACGGTATTAAGATTTCTCCATGAAAAGTAATTTAAATAAAATATCACCATTAAAATAAGATTATTTTTTTTGTGCCAAAATATTGTGGAAATGATTAACTTCATGGTTATACATGTGAGCACATTTGAGGTTATACATTTAATCCTATATGAGGTGAAATATAAGTCTTGATGGCTTGTTTTTGTGCTGAGAATTTATGTTATACAACTCGGACTTTTTCTATCGAGCATTATATTTATTGAGCTTAATTAATAAGAGATGACAATATTTCGATTAATTTATTTTACAATATCTTAATTTTTGAAGTTCAAAATATAGTTTAAGTAAATAGAATTTACTCGAAATAAAAAAAAATGAAAAAATATAGAAGTTATGTCCAATTAGCTTTATTTAATTGCACTTTTTAGATATAAAAAATATATATATAATTAATTTCCATTTTATTAAACAGTGTAATATTATATAAGAATTATTCTTGAATATAGATAGATAAATCAATTATTTATTGAATATAATTTAATACACAAAAATATTATATAGACATTGAATTTTTTTTCTTGTTTTAGTCATAATATCTTAAGCCAAATAATATTTGTAATTTCAGATAATACTATGAAATTGCAATCCAAAATTCACATTTCTAATTAAATTCAAATTAAAATAACTAATTTTGTGGAGGTATAGTTCCACAATAGTTATACTCGAACAAATAAATTGAATTTAAATTCATGATTAAGATAAATAAAAAGAATTAATTTCTTTTTAAAAATTCTACCCTAAAATAATTTTCAAATTTTAATTTTATGGAAATTAGCATTTACTATGACAACATTGTTTTGCTTCTCCAATTCTATTCAAATAGATTAAATATATTTTCTGATAATCGCTATTATTATTTTTTTAAATGTATTCTGTTTTTAAATTTACATTCTAATGAATATATTTTTTTTAATTCATATACAATAATATCAATATGATAATAATGATATCAATATTAATAATAATAATTCAAAACTACTCAATATAGTACTATATGAGCTTAGAAAAGAGTAAAGAAAACTATACTTAATTGATATAGTTTTAATATGTTTTTTAATTCAAACTAAAAACAATAATTAAAATTTTACTGTGATCATAAATTTAACTAAAAACTATTCTTTCCATTTTACATTTGATGTTGATGAGTCAACAATTTGGAATCATTTAGGCCTTTATTTTCATATATTAGTATACTCAAAATCATATTTCGCCCCTATAACTAATATAAATCCTTGATTTTTAGGGTTTTGAATTGAGGAACAAAGCATAGACACTAAGAAACAAAAAGGAACAAGGCAGCTGAAAAGTGAATAAAAGAAGGCCTGAAGATCGCCTAACCCATTTGGCATGTTGCCGAATTGAGTTGATCTCACCTTATGCTCCAGTGTTTTAAGACCCAAAGGAGAGTTATAACTCTCAATTTTATAAAATGTCAAGGATTAGAAAGGCAAATGCAAAACAGTGATACAATGACAAAGTGTTGATTGTCGAGTGTATCGGCAATCCCGACCTACTACGCCGACTGAACCCTTGTAGCACAATTTCCAACAATTATAAATAGGTTTTTAAATTCTAAATTTACTATCTAGGCATTAAGTAATTGGTTTAGACTTATCATTCTAGCTTTGAACATTGACTTGGATATTTTTCCTTTATCTTTTTAAAAATTTGAAGAGTTCAAATTCCATGGAATTTTAACAGGGTTTTGAAAATTCTTCATTCTAGCCTTGTGTAAAGTCAATAACAATTGTACCCAGTTAATGGAGACACTAGTTGGTATCGCTTTCTTTCTTTTTTATTGTGTCTAGCTAAACCCTAATTATTGGGGTGTGATTATGTGATTATGGCTTGATATAACTACTGGGTGTTGCTAATTATTAGCTTATTTTCTGTGTAAAAGTATATACATTTGGTAGCAATGGATTAAAATAATTGGGTTGTAATTGTAAATACAATCATAGCTTAGTGTTTTTGGCTTGCTCTAGAGAGAGGTTTCAAAACCAAAACTAACTTAATCAATGGTTTGTGGGTAATGGGTTGTATTGGGTTCAACCTGAGAGAGTTAATCCTAAACCCTTTTTCACACACTCAGCTCGAGAGAGTGGGTGGACTATGGCAAGGTTGTGCTTAGTTGCCGCTTATTGGTGTTCGAGATAAACCAATTTGATTCGGGTAGATTTCTCGAAAGGTATTACCCCACTAAAGTCGAGCTTAATTACTAATATATCGTTATTTACTACAAACTTCAATTACCAGGTTGTTTGTACTATACCATAATCCTATCACATCCCAAGAATCTTGTCTCCGTACTTGAGTTTGCGTGTATTTTCAGTTTTACTTGATAATTTACTACTAATCTCCCTTTGATAATTGACACTTGTGTCAGCCTTTTTTATTTGATATGTTTTTATTTGTAAATGTATTTAGATATAACTAATTTTAATTGATTCGTACTTGGCTACTAATTCTTGGAATTCGACTCCAACTTGCTTAGTTGTGTGATATTATTGACTAAGGACCATCTGAACTTACTATTGGATGAAGTTTCCTGTTGTTTAAATCAAAATGTCGCCGCTGCCGGGGAACTGTGTTATATGAGAATTTTTGGTTAAGTTGAGTTCTGATCTTGCTAACTACAGTTAACTTAATTTTAAACTTTGTTTTGTGAATTGATTCTTCAACGCAGAAATCGAGCATAGTTTGTAAATGAGTTGTCCTTATGACTAATAAAAATCAAGAGATTGATGAGGGCCCTATTTGGCCCTACTATTAACTCATCTGGAAGATTTCGCCAAGAATATAGAAAAACTTGAAGTCAGTGCAAACGAATTATAGGTTCATATCTCCTCTTAATCATTCTCCAAAAGGTCTATGAACAAGATAGAATTTTGGATGAGTTGAGGGAGAATTATGCAGTGGTAAATCAGATTGTTCGCCCCAATAAACATCAATCCATCTAATTGATTCCATCATAGGACAAGTACTAAATCATTTCCACCTAAAGTAACATGACAGGTTTCTTAGTAGTACTTTGGCAAACCCCACGAATGAGGTTTCAATCGGGACTTGCATCGTGTAAGGCATTAAGTAAGGTGGTGCCTTGGGAGGCAACCCGAGAACCCTTTTGTTGTTTTATTATTGTTTTAGAAATAATCGTGCGCTGATTGTGCAGGTTGGAGTGTGGAAAGGTTTTGAAAAGTAGGTTGGTGAAGAAAATATACAGCCAGCGTGTCGCCGAAGTGGTCGACGACTCCAATTTGAATCGTCGTTTAACCCAATTGCAATTTGGCTTAGGAACTTCCGGGCAAGTTGTCGTTTTATTTGGAGACCATGATCTAGGCCACAATTTTGACCCCTCATTTGCAGGCAGTCTAGTAAAACTCAGGGAGGTAAGATACCACTTGTCTTGTCGTCGAGTTTCTTGGCAAACACGACTAATATTGTCGAATAAGTAAAAACAAGATGTTTTTTAAGGTAAAAAGATTTATGAATTTCAAATCCTTCTGTTTCCCCCTCTTTTAATCTTCCAAAACTCACACCCACACTTAAGTTTATTTATTTCTTGAACTCTAGAGTGTTTTAGTCATCTATTTATGCGTTGAATTGGATTACATTGACACCTACCTTCTCGAAATCATTTCATTTCACATAAAAGCTTATTTTTCTAATCCCGTGCTTTTTATGGTATTTTGTACTCATTTAAAAATGATCTTATTTTATTGATGTATGTTGGGACTCTCTTATTTCAATTGTTTTAATTATTCATATTTTAATTCAACACTCGTGCATGAATTGCTTTGATTGTAAAATCTCATGCTTTCTGTGCTTCATAATGAATTGAAAATCTCGGGTTTTTCTTGCATGTCGTTAGTGTTAGTTGAGTAAACTCTTCATACCTTGAGATTTTCCCACAATACGTTATTTACCAAATGATAGAATGGGTGAGACCGTTCTTAAGGACACAAGTTGTCAAATGGCAAAATTTGTCGAAACCAGGACAATTTGGAGTATCCCGGGGCAATGGGTATTAAAGGTCTTGCTTAAATTTAACTAAAGCATTATTTGATTTATTTGGAGGTTATGGGACTAAATTTTAGTATATGGGTTAAAAGTAGGCCTTTTGGGTCGTTTGTCAACCTCTCTAATCACTCGGCGGTTAGCCAAAGTTACCCATCTCGCCTTTATTTTCATGCCTTATATGATATTGCATTTTGTAACTTTTGGTGATAAGCTCGAGGTCACTAAAAGGCACTCGCCGATTCGCCAAAAGACTTCTTGATCACCCATTGCATGTGCCCTTAGATATTTTTGCACTGTTTTTTTTTGTGATCATGTTCTTGATCACCGAAACTTGTCGGCGAATTGCCGAGAGGAATTTTCCTTAGCCGATTTTCTAGATTTTTGAGCCAATTCTGTTGGTGATCCTGATGTAGCTCGCAAAGGTGATTAAGCGACTCGCCTAACTAATCAGCGAGTCCGTCTGCTATTATTTTTCGCTAAATTTTATTTAAAGTTTCCTAACTTTTTCCCAATTATTTTGCAGACATCTAAGAACAATCATAGACATGCCACCCTAGAAAACAGTAAGGGGTATCACAATAAATGGAGGGATTCAAATCATTCAAATAGAGGAGGACAAGAGCCTCTACTACTAGACAAAGACAAGGGCAAGAAGCGTATTTTCAATAGGGTTACTGCTCGTTCCAAGGATACTCTATTTAAGCGTGAGGACGACCAACCTTTACAACTAAGCGAATGAGCTCCGAGCAAGATTTCTAATTTACTCTGCCAGAGTTCCTTCATCTTCCACACCAGCTGACTTAGTACCAACTCCAAGGGCTCCTTTGACACCAATGACACCTCTCGCCCCACCTACTAGGTTTCTCAAAATATTGAAAGGTGATGGTTTATCAACCATCCTTGAAGAGAGTTCTGTTGACAGAGGGATTGAAGGGAAAATGCTCCATGTGTGAGGGAAACCCTTCACTTGCATAGGGTTTATAAAATTGAGGCGCTTAAATTCCTTATTGGGTTTGAGAGTTCTATATAGTCTATCGTAATTATGTCCCAAAGAGTAAGAAGTAGGCGATGGTGTTCAGATCAGTGAATTCAGTCATAGTTCGGCGGAAGGAAGTTAGATGCAACCGTGAGTATATTAAAACCATGTGGGATAGATTTCCATACTTTGTGCATCAATACGAGGGATTGTCTATTGCTATGTCCTTTGTTGATCTGAAAGGATGGTTTGCACAATTGATTTTCGATACCACACCAAGGTTGATTGAGGCTGGGTTCCCTATAGATAAAAAGGTTATGTGTGTTGTTTCACGTTTATGGTTTGTCTTTATCAGCAGCACCATCATGACATTCCAGAACGACTCTATACTCTGCTACTATAAGGCGGTTTTCCTTGGGACTATCCTTTCAAAAAAAGTATTACATGGGTTTTATCATACAACAGAACATTTCCATTAGATACAAGAAAAGCCATGTCACATCCGGGTTTTCCCCGTAGACGTAATTGGCGTCGTCCTCCTCTTTGACGACTATGACAAGCCCTTTAGTCTTACATCATTGCATTCATCGATTAAAATTACGGAATAATTTATAACTTTTCAACTACTTCAATTGGAGGTTTACATAGAAATCTACATACACATTATTAAAATAATATTGACTATACATAGACTCGTTCGTATAAGAAGAATACATAGTCTTCTACTTTTATTTCACACTTGTATAGTAAAGAAATAGAGTCATAAATCCATCGCATCTCATAAACCATCTAAACGAGGAAAATAACATTGGGCACAACCCTACATCAATAAAAGTAAACTGCATATAGGCTTTATACAACTTTGTCTTAAATAGGAAATAGAGTCAATATAAAAGTTGTAGTAACTAAGTAACTTCTCAAAGAGAATATCGGCATCGTACTCGAGGAAAATGAGGACCTACCACTTGGATGATAGAATGTCCAAGTCTTCCTTCAAATCACCTAAAATCAACTTCAACGACGGAACCAAAAATGTTTGGGAAAAAAGGAGAAAATGGGGTTAGTACGCCACATGTTCTAAGTATGAGACCATATGCACAAATATCGACAAAGTATGCTAGAAAGTACATTTCATGAAATCATGTTATTTAAGCCAATCCTTTGAACATACTAAACAAACTAACTATACCATATGTACGTCATCATACTTAAACCTATAATCTCATGTAACTATATCATCACGTAATAATATCACAAACATGAATAAGAGTAGACCGCAAAAATAGCAAAGCAAAAAACCAAGTACAATCCTTAAGAAGCCACAAGTGCAATGGCCAAGCAAATCCCCATAACTCTACCCAAATAAGTAACCCACCTGTCACGACCCAAAACCGGGGCCGCGACTGGCACCCACAATTTCCCTCCTATGTGAGCGAACCAACCAATCTAACCCTTATCATTTTAACATATATCAACAGAAAATAATGCGGAAGACTTAAACTCATTAAATAAAACAAATCAACATCTATTAATTCCCCAAAATCTGGAAGTCATCATCACAAGAACATCTATCTCA
>NC_028642.1:9934554-9934758 GCF_001406875.1 Solanum pennellii
CGTCACGAAGTTCAGAGAGTCGATTTCAGTACCCAAATTTCAGAATTCTAAGTGTTTTGGAATGAGACCACCCTCGACGGTCCGTCGTGCCTATGACGGTCCGTCGTGGGTTCCGTCGACTCAGACTGTTTTTCTAGAAATAAAATCTGCTGCTTAAAACGACTAAACAGGTCGTTACAATAGATACCAATTTACCCATCGTTC
>NC_028642.1:9938063-9999071 GCF_001406875.1 Solanum pennellii
ACGAAGTTCAGAGAGTCGATTTCAGTACCCAAATTTCAGAATTCTAAGTGTTTTGGAACGAGACCACCCTCGACGGTCCGTCGTGCCTATGACGGTCCGTCGTGGGTTCCGTCGACTCAGACTGTTTTTCCAGAAATAAAATCTGCTGCTTAAAACGACTAAACAGGTCGTTACACCACCAAAGATCATAATTGCCAATTCACTTCAAATAGCATAGTCTTCCATCTCATATATTATTCTTTCTTTAAAAATGATAACAAATTTCATATTCATAAGCATCTTAATCAACATATAAAGTCATTTACATTATATCGTCATTTATATATATAATATTAACTTTTCAAAGACTCTATCGAGGCAAACTAGTTCAAGGCATAGGTAGAGTCCCATACCCCTACCTAAGCTAGTGTCAAACCACTTAAGTCACTTCAATTTGTCTATACTTCAGTCATTCGTCTTAGTTTAGGGAACTCTTGCCTTAACCGACATAGAACACATGAGCTAATATGTAATTCGGTGGCATGAAACCTTACACCGATGGAAGGTGGTCTACCGTACAAGGTAGAACCTAACATAAAAATAGCTATTTAGGTTGATCCACTAGCTAGTATCCTATGGTGGCAACATAGTTTATGGAGCTTGGGGAATAATTCGTGGAAATATCAACACTACACCCTACCTTGGGTCATGAGGCTATCAACCCCGTGAGGATCGTAGTGAACCCTACCTTCCTTATATAAGAATATGTCACCACCTTATATACAAGCTCATCCGATACACCTGTCACAAATTAACTCATCTCGTCTCTAGGATCGGAGACCAAGAAAGGAGCATATTTAGCCAATTGAATGAATTGCAATGAGTAATCATGAACACTCATACCTCCTTTGCGGAGGTTGATGAATTCCACAATCTTAACTTCTCTCATCTCTCTATGGAAGAACCGATCAAGGAAATCCCTCTTGAAGATCTCCCATGTCATCGGCCCACCTTGAAGTGGCCTATTATCTCTCCATTGTACATGACAAGTCTGAGCCACATCCTTGAGTTGGTACGAGGCCAACTCAGCATTCTCATTGGAATACAACCCCATAGCACATAGTACTTTATAAACCTCATCAATGAACTCTTGACGGTCTTCATCAACCTTAGACCCATTGAAGGTAGGAGGATTCATCCATGTGAAATCCCTAAGTCAAGAAGCCATAGTTTGCTCATGAACCCTAGGTGCAACATCCCGATTGTCTTGGCCTGTCATAGCTTGAGCTTGAACTTTTGGGGCTTCTGCTTGTGTAATCATGGCTTGGTCCATTTGAGAAAGAATAACCCTTATCTCAGCCTCCATCATAGGTGGAGGGTTAGCCGGGGCTTGATCAACATTAGAATTTTCCTGTAGTGGAAGAACTTGCTCATCATGGGAGAAGCTCCCACATTAGCAGCTTCCTCCTTAAGTCTTCGAGCATCATTCCTTTGAGTGTTCATGCTTCGTATAAGCACAACAATATGATTAGATGCAAAAGCACAGCATAAGTATACTCTATTGGCACGATATAAGATTTCCAAGAAAGAGAGTGATTCCTAAGCATTATATAGGTTCCTACTCATAAGTGTGGCGAGCTTCACAATTATGAATACAAACCTACGTAGACGTGGTTGAGAAAGACGTCAAAATTAAGGATATTCAACCTAATGCTCTGATACCAAGTTTGTCACATTCGGGTTTACCCCCTAGACGTAACCGGCATCGTCATCTCTTTGAGGACTAAGACAAGCCACTTAGTCTTACATCATTGCATTCATCGATTAAATATACTAAAGAATTTAAAACTTTTCAACTACTTCTAATCGGAGGTTTACATAGATCTCTATATACACATGATCAGATAAAATCGACTATACATAGACTCGTTCATATAAGAAGATTACATAGTCTTCTACTTTTATTTCACATACTTGTATAGTAAGGAAATAGAAACATAAATCTGTCTCATCTCATAAACCATCTAAACGAGGACTATAACAATGGGCACAACCCTACATCTATAAAAGTAAGCCGCATATAGGCTTTATACAACTTTGTCTCAAATAGGAAATAGAGTCAATACAAAAGTTGTACTAACTAAGTAACTTCACAAAGAGAATATTGGCATCGTCCTCGGGGAAAATCAGGACCTACCACATGGATGATAGAATGTCCAAGTCATCCTTCAAATCACCTCAAATCAACTTCAACGACCGGAACCTTTAATGTTTGAGAAAAGGGGGAAAATGGGGTTAGTACACCACATATACTAAGTATGAGACCATATTCACATTTAATGTAATCATGTTATTTAAGCCAATCCTTTGAACATACTAAACAAATTAACTATACCATATGCACATCATCATACTTAAACCCATAATCTCATGTAACTCTATCATCACGTAATAATATCACAAACATGAATAAGAGTAAACCACGTAAATCGCAAAGTAAACCAACCAACTATAATCCTTAAGAAGCCACAAGTGCAACGACCAAGAAAAGCCCGATAACCCTACTTAATCAAGTAACCCACTAAAGATCATAATTAGCAACTCACTTCACATAGCATAGTCTTCCATCTCATATATTATTCTTTCGTTAACAATGATAACAAATTTCATATTCATAAGCATCTTATTCAACATATAAAGTCATTTACATTATATCGTCATTTATATATATAATATTAACTTTTCAAAGCTTGTATTAAGTCAAACTAGTGCAAGGCATAGGTAGAGTCCCAGACCCCTACCTAAGCTAAAGTCAAACCACTAAAGTCACTTCAATTAGTCTATACTTACTTTATTCGTTTTAGTTTAGGGAACTCTTACCTAAACCGACATAGACCACATGAGCTAATGTGGAATCCAGTGTCATGAAATCTTACACCGATGGAAGGTGGTCTACTGGCCAAGGTAGAACCTAATATAAATGTAGCTATCTAGGTGGATCCACTATGTAGTATTCAATGGTGGCAACATAGTTTATGGAGCTTTGGGAATAAATCATTGAAATATCAACTCTACACCCTCCCTTGGGTCATGAGTCTATCCACCCCGTGAGGATCGTAGTGAACTCTACCTTCATTAGATAAGAAGATGTCATCCCTTCACATACAATCTCACTCAGCGCTAAGCTAGGTCCCTTTATTGAAATGCCTTTATTATTGTTGTAATCATAACTTAGTTTAGGTCATAGGGTCTAACCCTTGTATAATCATCATCATCAATAGATCAATAAGAATTGTATTAGTGTAAGTCCTTTCATCACACCATATAAGTGAGGTTAACACTTTAGCATTTCATAACATATTAAGGCATATTGATAGTTTTCATCATCCTTATAGCACATGCACCTTAATCTACCTCACAACATAGTCAAGACATTTTAATTCAACATCATACCACCATATAATCTTAACACAAGGCATAATCCATCGTTATATCATAGCTTAACAACAATTAATCACAATTGGAAGTAAAGTTAGAGATTCTAAGACTTACCAAGTCTTTCTAATAGTCTATCATCAAGGTCTTACAATCAACCCATAACTCAACCCAACTTGGCAAGTAACATCATAGCACAATGATAATCAATAAAATAACAAGGCCAATTGCATCTTTATAACACAATTCATTTTTAGATCACAACTTGAGACATGATATATAGGCTAATTTCACGTTTTATTTCATAACCTGAATTGCATCTCAAGAACTAGCATGATAGACCTATAACTCATCTTAATTCAACCATAATAAAACCATAGGATAGTAATCTAATCAACAGCAAACTTAATTGAATGAACAGCATACAACATAAGTAAAGATCACTACCTATGGTTAGGGATAGAGGATCATGTTTTTCAATTTGACCAAACCATCAATAATTATCATAAAAAAAAGTTTAATTACATGTAAATCTACTCCATAAAACCCTAGGAAATAACCTATACCTTAATTTTTCTCAACTATTTGATGAAGAATCCACCCTTTTTCAGCCCCCAAACCCTAGTTCTTGCTAACCTTCAATGGTGGATTCTTGTATAGAGACATATAAGAAACAAGGAAGAGAGTTTATTTTGAGAGTTGGCTTTTGGTTAATGAGGGTTAAGTGTATTTATAGAGGAGCTTAATTAACTTAATTATTTTCCCTTAAATAACTAACTAGTCCCTAAACCATTTAACAAATTTAAATTAAATCATTAAAATCCATTAGTGAAAGTTGACCCTCACCGACGATAACCCGTCGATGGGCACCCCCCCTCCGTCCTGCACTTTCGTCGTCTTTATCAAAGACTTGGCAGGCGATGCTTCCTCTAATTTTTCTAAGTATGGGATGAAGGTGGACTCGACGCCCCGTCGAGCCAATGACACCCCGTCATACCTTTCCGTAGAGTGTAACTGTAGCTAGGAAAACAAGGGCCTTCACAAATCTTTCTAAGTGTGGGACGACGGTGGCCTTCGACGCCCCGTCGAGCCACTTATGGACCGTCGTCTGCCCCGTGGATGAACACTGCCAGGAAGTGTTGTAGTAAACTGCAGGGCTTCTATTCGAGGCCCCTTGGTTGGTCCTTGGAGAGTCATACCAAGACGTTCCAATCATGAAACAAGTTAAACACCCATTACATACCCATAAACCCATTTTCTTACATTCCTGACTCCTAAAAGTTAGTAAAAAGGATAAGACACACATCTCTTTAAACCAACTTCCCGGACATTTTGGTTCTTAACCTTATAAATGACCTATATTAATTAAAAATGGACTTAGAAATAGAGGTTAGACTTAATGACACCTATTTTAGGCTTTTCCATGAGTCTTTAATTTGCAAGGTGTTACAAGCCAGATTTCCCTACCATTACTTGTCTAAAACAATATGTTGTGTCCGCTTCCTGGCGTACCCCGAGATGATTCTAGGTACTTTAAGGTTACTCATTCATCTTGTACAAGCATTCGGCATATAGAAGTCGAGTTCACTAGAGGAGGCTAACAGGAGGAGGGAAGCTCTAGTAGATATATCTCAGAGGTCGATATAGATTCAATACCTACAAGGGCGTCTATGATTACTTAAGCCTATGGGCCTTCGGGTATTTCTCCCCTATATCTTCTTCTAATGAGCCAGGATAGTCTACTTCTTCAATTCTTAAAGGACTAAGATTTCCCCAGTGATTATCCTAAAAATGGAGCATCTAGCCCATTCAGCTTATCTAAAAGCAACCCATTTGGAAAGATCCATGTCATTGATGATTGATAGTGCTATCCATTCTACATTTAACACACCCTCCTTCAAACTACTATGGACCTCTAACTACGATATTTGATGCATGTGAGACTCGATAGAAAGTGACATCTGAGGTGACGACCTTAAAATCCACAGTAGTTGACTTGAGGAAAGATGTAGACTACCTAATATCTACTCACTTCACAAAATTGTTGAAGGTCGCTGATTATTTTTATGCCCATGCGATCATTGTTAACTTCATAGATTCCTTTGGTGCATGATACGCACAAATTACACCTCCCTAAATAAGAATATGTGGTTGTTATCAATTAAAGAACCCAATTAGTAGATTGGAGTCAATCCCATGAGGAAAATGATTTAAACTAAACTTAAACACTAATTATAGTTGTTAAGTCAATGTCTTTTAGAAACAAGAAAGTAAAGGAAAGGGTTTGTATACAAATTCATTAAATAGTATGATTATCAAGTGAACAAAAGTAGACTTTGGTTGCAAGATGAGAAAGGAACTACGGCATATGTGTTCCCCACAAGTTGATAACACATTATTCCTAGCAATAACAATCCATTCTTAGTGTATTACATGAAAAGTGATAAGTTAGGTATCTCAAATTCCTTTGTCTGGCATATAGAAAATTTCACCCTGCACCTTGGTTCGGCTACATGTGTATAATTTACTAATTCTTTCCATTACCTTATATTAGACATCATAATTGATGTATGACTTAGTTATTAATTCGCACCAATTAACACTAGCATGTTAGATCATACCACACTAAATTTATGTTGATAATTCTTTTCCTATTAACTACTTCCTTGGTATGAAAAGTAACATCAAAGCGAGTTCTAATGTTCCTCACCGGTAAAATACTTCTGAACGAAAGAATCGATGCATGCAAAACACTGTTTAAGAATTGCTTAGTTGCTAGTTATACTTTGTTAATTACCCATGGTTTCCACAACCCTAGTTGTGGATTTAGTTATCCATGCTAGCAAGAAAACAATTAATAGTTTTAGATGATGAAATCAAGAACATACATAACAAGAAGAATAAACCTAGAAAATCACTTATGAAAAATCAATTAATTTCTAAAGTTACAAAAAGCAATATCTAATACACAAACTAGAACAAAAAGAATAGTAGACAACCCCAAAAATGAGGTTTTAATAACCTATATATAGAAAATAAAGTCTTAATGGAAAAGAAATTCAAATAAGGAAAGATTTGTTTAAGTATGCGACTTAAGTAGATGAGACCACTAACGGACCATTTATCAATCGATGGACCATAGTTTGCTTCGGTCAATCAAGACAAAGAAAATAGTTTTGCTCTATGGAAGGCACCCTTTATGAATCCAACGATGGATAAAAAGTATGGTTCGACAATCCATCTACGGTCCCTCAATGCTCCTCCATAGTTCCACAATTAGAAACTTAAAAAATCAGTAATACACCTTCTCTAAACCAAATGAAAGTTCAATAGTACGGTCAGTCGACAGAACATTGATTGATCTCATGGTTCTTCACTTAGTAAGACTATCCTTACTTTCCTTCAATGCCTGATATTCCCCATGTACAATTACCACCTAAGGTCCGTCAATTGAACGACAAACCATCCATTGCCTCCATAGGTCTGTTTCTGCTCTTTTTTCAGTTGTCTACTCTACTTTCTGGCTTAACATCATTCCTCAAAAACAAGACATGAAAATTGATAAAATAATTACAAAATGTATCTAGACACACACAAATATTAAGTGAAATGCATTAGAAATGTCGTGAAATTACTATACATCAACACACTCAACTTAAATTCATTGTTTGTCCTGAAGCGACACACTATGACCCTAAACGACACTTGCACAGAAGCAAGCACTTTGAAGCTCAAGTAATCACATAACTATATATTCCGAATATTTCTTGATTGAGTACAGTCTTACTCTCTCACTCTCGACAAGCTAACTCATGTTGATTACATGATGACATAAATTCACCAAGCAATAAAAAAAACTCAATTGTTTTTTTCTTTCTCACTAAGGTACAAACGTTCTTATATTGCAACTAGTGCCCTCACTTCAAAAGAAATCCATGTTTTCACACAGTTATTATGAATTTTGGGTACAAGGATCTTTGTTTTGATACTCGCACTCAGGAATAAGTTCAAATATAGTTAGTTATATACGCCATAGGATTTACCTTATTTTCGCTACTTAGGTTCACCACACTAGACTCTAATATCACGGTAGGACTTCCTTGGCTTGTAAAGTTGGCTTAGGGTCAAGTGTGGTAAGTTTGGGCACATTTAGTGACTTTATGCCCTCCTTGACACTACTGTTAAGCTTTCTACCTCTTTTTGTTGCTTTAGACCACTTATTCTTTTTCTCTTCTTTCCTTTGTCTTATTTCCCTTTTTAGATGTGACTTTCACTTATTTTGTATCTTTTTCTCAGAGAACTCTTTTCACTCTTTTAATTTATTTATTTCTTTTATTTTTTTCAACTGTTCTTTCATTTTTCAACAATGCACATCTTTCTTTTTCTTAAGCTTTTATTTTCAACACCCAACTCTTTTCATACCAATTTTTGGGACTTCTCTCATAATAGCCACCCTCAACTCTTGGTTTTCCATAAGTTGAGATACACAATAACCAATGTCGGGTCAAGGTTAAGACGAGATCACCTTTTGCATTAGCCACGCTCAACTTAGGCTTTATGCCTAAGTCGAGGTGCATATGTCCAAGGAGTGACTGGGGCCGAAACATTAGACACTGGGAAAGTGAGTTGGTGAATAAAAAACAAAGGTCTATTACAGGCTCAACATGTTTGGATTAAAAGGATAATTATTTCATTTGTTAAAATTCTTTTAGGCTAGATATTGGCTATTTTAAACAAGAGCCTATGATCAGTGCCTAGCTTATAGAGTAGATTCCATTCGCAGGACTAACCGGGGACATTGAAGTTAGGCACCAACTATTGAACATTCGAATATCCTTACACTCTTGTGGCACATCATTGCAGTATTAGATTATCAGATTTTTATTTCAGGTTCTAGTTGAAGATCATGCAGTGGGTTCCTTTTTATATCATGTTTATAGCCAACACATTCAACTTATTTTGACCTATATATGCAGGCACTACAATGGTAATGGGTATCATTCATTATTATCAATCATGCTTCTACTCTTGTACTCAGTAATACATGTCATTTCAACAGAAATTTAAGAAGTCTCTTGGACAAAAAGAACACAGCCAAGAAAACCCCAAGAGAGGACTGTGGATTTGGCTACTCAGACTTCACCTTAGCACTAACTTTCCGTTTACCCCACCCCCCACAAAAATATTTCAATTGTCCCTAATGCGTAAGAAATAAAATATAAAGTGTGGTAGGTGAAGAAAACTTGTGGACCATCGCGCCGAAGAACTCTCAACAAGCGGGCGGGTCTTGTTTCCCAGAATGTTCAAGATAAACAATTGCTCCACCATCACTAGTGCCCACATCTCTAAGTATGACACCATATAGTGCCATCCACTTCTACAAATTCACCACTAGTAGTGTTTCTTACTCATTTCTCAGGCCTAAAGATGGATGCTCCACCCGCTATCTTTTGCGCCCTCCTCTAGCGTGTATCCTGATATACTAACGAGGCCCTCCTAGCTTGCTCCAGCTCTGTTCGCTCTCTGTTTCTTGCATGGGCCTGATCACCCGCTTGAATTATGTGGTTGGAGGGTCCTTTTTGTATGAACTCGTTCCTCGACTTGTGGCTCAATAGGGACCTTGAACAAAAACTCTAGCATAATATCCTTAGGTAGCTCGGTGGGAGAAATCTCTAACTCAGCCCATCGCATCTCCAAGATGGAATTAACATCATATCGCAGGTTGTCCAGCTCAGTATGTATGGCAGTGAGAATAGTGGGGGGGTTGGTCTTGCTCGAACAAGCAATTGAAACGCATCAAGGAGTTTGTGAACCACCTGAATTTTCTGTTTTGCCTTCCTTGCCACCTGCTTCACTATGTTGTTCTCTACCTCTGCTCTGAATTTCTGCATCGACAGCTAAATGTGATGGAGTAGGGTGGCCATTTGTGCCCCTAACTTCTGTACTCAAGCTAGTGGGACTAATGTTGAAGTTGGTAGTATGGATCTAGACGAGCAGAGGGCCCCGCTAGCTGCATGTGAGGAAGGAGGCCGGAGTGGGTCAGCAACTTCTAGTATGATAGGGTCAGCCTCTTGAGCTAGCTGCACCATATTTGCAAAATTCTCACTCGGTGGGGGAACCTCGATCCGAGTCTCAATGCGAGGTGCTACCAGATTTGCCTCATCCCTTATGAGAGGTATATCTAAATTCCCTATCAGGTGGCGGAGTGTATCACAGTGCCAAATTGGCACTAGAAGATAACACAAGGAAATGGGTAAGTGGTGGAGTTTATGAATGTTTGTCGTGTACCGCTGCTAAAGTCATTCGTGCAAAGTCTATCTCCCGCCCATCTACCAGTGTTGTAACCATCACTCCCCTATCCATGTAAGTACATTGTCGGTTATTGTGGGAGATAATCGGTGTCTAACCAACAGCCAAAAAAACATGGCCTCATAAGTGAGGGTAGCCTTCTTGATGATCCCTCTGGGATCTATAAAAAAGTCATCCCTCTCACCATGTGTCGCTATATATTGAGCAAACCATTTTTTTACCGCCTCTCACTTCTCTGCACTTCTCTAAAACTCATCACTATGGAAAATTTCCCACATGTAATCAAACTCCTAAATATTGCGGCTCCACTGTGAACCTGTAGAGGGGTCATAGAGGAATCCATAGTTGGTGGTTTTTGATATGTCAGCCTGGCACCCCCGGAGTAGTGTAGATGTGAGAGGGTCTTGTTTGGCGGGGTTTTCCAGCTTATCAACGGACCCTGAGATAGTGTCAACGTAGGAGGCATAAAAATCCCAAACAATCTACGCGGTATAATTTTCCAGGCCCCGAGCCATCTAGTGCATTTGTTGATATTAAAGAGTTTGTACGCTTTTGGAACTGAGTGCAAACTCCCTGTGAGGACTTTACTCTCCATAGTTAAAGACAGGTCATCACTCCCTTCTCATTGAGAATTTTTGCTTCTCTATATACCTAACACTGCCCCTCCACATACCACATATTTGGTTCATCGGTAACTTGAGTGAGGTTATCTTGTCGGGGTGCAGGTGCAGCCTCCGAACTAGTGGCCTCATCAGAGGCTTGTTCTTCTTGATCCTCTGATTTGGCGGCTCCAGGATAGTTGGAATCGGAGGCAGTGGCCGAATTTGTCCTTGATGCTTAGGCCGACCCTGAATCTGAAGTTGTGGGAGACTCGGAGCAAGATATTGGGCCCCCCTTGAAACTTAAAGCAGTCCTGGTTGGTGAGAAGATCATTGTCGCTCCTCAGGAGGCAGTTACTAATTTGGGGTTCATCTTCTACAGGGTACCCCAAGTGGTTCAGGATGATGCTTATGGAGTTTATCTACGCGGATAAACATAAATCGGGTGCTTCTCTGTACCATTGTCTTCATCAATCAGCCTATACGTTGGCCAAAAGACTTGGATTTGCCATTCTTGTAATAGATACTTATCTTTATTGGAGATGGTCGTACCATTAGAGTGGTTGTTAGTATAATAACAGCTTAACAACACACTCGAAAAAACAGAAAGAAGAAAATATGATAATAGAATTATAATTCTTGAGTGCAAGTTCCGGTCGACGAGACCAATCGACGGCCCATACATCCTGTTCGTCGTTTGGATGGGAGAAAACACACTCTCTGATGGAAATGACAAATATGCATCATGGTCCATTGATGGTGTCTCGTATTGTGGTCCTTAAATAGATTTCAGGCCTCTTTCAAGTTCAATTTCAGAGTTTCCTGGGTGACCCATTTTAACAAAATTAAGTTTAATTTGTTCTTTAACACACAATAGTCACATCGTCATTCCTAGGGTTCCTATTCGTACAAATACATAACAAAATTTAGTAAAAAATTGAACCCTAAGTCAGAATGTTCAAGAAAAATAAGACAGACAACAGTTTATATAGTTACTTTGCTACAAAGCCACTGTCTATCATCCCAAGGCAAGTAACTATGCTACTTTTACCATGGAAATTAATTAATTTTTAGTACCAAGTTCAAAACCTACTTTTAACTTCCTATATTCAACTATGAACGAGAATTCAGAGTGAAGGGAAATGGAAGTACCTTTCAACTAGTGTGTAACAACCCTAAAAATGGATATGCTAAATAATGTTTAATGTGTCAAGAATGCCTACAATTAGACCGGGTTCACAGGGATTGATGCGCGTATAACCACACTTTTAAACTCTTGCTACAGCCAAGCCAACTAACTTGGGGAGTTAGTTGAGCTAGAAAAGATTGGGTCCAGCCATGTAGGGCTCTCGAATACGAAGATTCACTCGGATGAGTCTTTACGAGACTTAAAAAGGGAAATCTTTAGTTTGTAGGGTCTAGGGGTGAAATGGTATGTTCCAAGATAAGGGTAGTATCATAATTACCCTAAATATGTAATTAATTATTTAATTAATAATGTGGAGGGGCATTTTGGAGAGAGAGGGCCGAAAATTGGCCTTTGTGTGAAGTCTTGGTCCACCCGAGTTCAAATCTAGGTTGAAGCAATGATTTAATTTTATTTAATTAATTTGGTAAATTAATTTAATTAAATAATATTTATTAGTTGATTTTATAAAAATGAAAAATCATATTTTTATAAATGTTTGAAATAGTCCTAGTTTGACTAAGTCTTTACCTTAGCCTAAACAACCTTTCACGTTATCTCTCTCTCTCTTTCACGTAAAAACTCTCTTTATTTTCACGTTGTCTTTTCCAAAATACAAGAACTGACAAGCAACTAAATGTTCTTCACACTTGAAGAACATTCACGTGAAAAATATAATCAAAACATATCCATAAATATTACGCAAAGAGAGGATTTTTTCGTCGAAGTTTGGTGTTGAAGCTCAGATTTGGACTTGAGTTGGAGGAGATCATTGTGAAGCAGGTTCAAGGTTTGAACATCAAAATAAGGTATGGGTTTTCTTAATCTTGGTCTCTTTCCCAAGAGACCCCTAGGATTCAGTCGATTCTATCCCTAAAACTATGATTGTTTCCCCGTTGCATGTCCCAATCACTAGCTCCTATCGATGGTTGTAGGTTGGTATGTCTGCTGGTAGATATTAGGCATGTAATGTATTTTCATGATGAATATGTTCATGAATGTGTGTTTGGAATCGTATGACTGATAACCTATGTTTTCCAAAAATATATGTTTATGTGTGTGCAATGTATAGTCGTGATATTTGGACACGGATTGGAGCATGAAAATTACATGTTTATGGTTGTATTTCACGTGCACAAACTTATTTAAATCGTGATGTTCATAAGTGATGTAAAAATGCTTATTTGAGTGAAAAATCTTTATCGAATGTGATCTTTAAAATGCACCTAAAGAACTCACTAAAAAACTACTCCAAACGTATACACATTTAACGTGAAAGAGGTGAGAAAATAGGCTGCAAAATGTGATAAAAAAATTTCAACATTGTGTTAGCTTTGTTTCGACTAAAACAAGGATAACAACATGAGGTTTTAAATGAATGAAAAAATAGGTGAGGTCACTAGGGATTGAACACGAGACCTCACACGTGAAAAGCTCCAAAAAAGAAAATAAAGATATGGGGTTAAGGTGGGATCGAACCTGGGTACCCTTGATTGATAAGTTGGTGAATTTCACTAAGGCTTATTTTAATTAATTAAAATTTAAAAAATGAGTGAGGCACATGGGATTAGAACCCGAGTGCCCTTAGCCGATTTCCCTAAGTTAAAAACAGAAATAAAGAAATGAGAAGAGTGGGATTCGAACCCACTACCTCTCAGTCAGATTTAAGGAATTAAAAGAAAAATAAAAGGTTGAGGCGTGTGGAATTTGAACCCACGACCTATAGGCAGAATAAAAGGGAATTTAAGGACAAAATTAAAGTGGGGTTGTAGGGGTTCGAACCCACACCCTTTTTTCCAAGAAGGAGAGAATTAAAAGAAAATATAATAAAAGGAAATAACGTTATGGGGGTTCAGTTTCACATCCTCTCAGTCCCAATGAATGAAAAATAAATAGAGAAATCAAGGGAAAATGAAATGAAGGCGTTGGGGCTCGATCTTGGGCCCCCAAGCCGTGTGGATCAAACCAAAATAAATAAAAACCTATCTGTTGTCTAAGGGATTCGAAATCGGGTTCCCTTGCTAAAATTTCATATTAATACATAAGTCATACGTAAATAATTTGTACAAAAATAATATTGCCTACATAGATCGAAATTGAGATCTTGGCATACTTACAAGATGCACAAGTCTTGTACCACATAATCTTAGAAAGATATGAATCACTTAAACAAATAATGATTGAAGCCTCATGGGTTGTATGTATAGACCTATAAGTCTAGCATACGTGTAAAGTAAGTGAACCTAAGATGTATGTAACGAAATGATGAAACGCTAGAAGGGTTAAGTAAGAGTGTGAAACACATTTAATGGCAGAGTGCATTGGCATATGATGAAATGAACATTCACGTAAAATGGGGTGAATAATTATGAAGAGGAAATATGCTAAAGCTAATGAAGGTGACAACACGATAAGAGTATAATGTGAAAGATGAGAGCAATATCATATGAGCCTAAGTAAATGTTATAAAAACGTACTCACCTATGAGAGTGTAAAGCTAAAGAAGAGACCCATCTCTATGAACACTCTAACGAAAGTATTGAGATTATGTATACTTAATACGAATAATTAGATGAGAAATCATCTATTGTGCTGTCCTCATACTAGAAGGCTGCTTGCATGACGTATGAGTTGAATGTAATGGAACTTTATACTGAGCATCGATAGGTTAGCTATGAGCGGTGATGCCTTCTTTTGGGAAGGGCGGAGGTTCACGTAACTCTCATGAGATAAGACTGTCTGGCATGCCGGTTATGGGTCTACTTATATCTCATTGTCTGTGAACCTATACTGCCAATATAGGGATCTAGCAGGGTTCAATTCCCTAAGTACACTAGCATGTTTTGGGTCACTTTGGCCGGTGATTCCACCTCTTTTCAGTGTGGGGCAGAAACTGGATTTCATGATGCTCACATGATCTATGTCGGTTAAAGTTAAAGTTCCCAAATGAATGAATGAGGCCAGCTTCAAATGATGCACATAATGACATGAACGATACCAAATGTGTTAGGATAGGATAATCAAGAGGTAAGCTAGACTCAAGTAATGACACTAGGTTATTCTTGATCATTGGACAACAAACCCGATGAGAGTCTTAATACATCCTAGGTATGGCTAGTGTTTACACTAGTTTATGAATGAATAAAATGAAGTACATATGAATGAATAACGCAGACTCGGTGTTTGCTAAATAAGGCTCCCTAGTTGAGGTCCCATATTTTGAGCCCTCATTTTGGGAAGTCCTATTATCAAGTCCATGATTCCAATGTCTCATGGCATTTGAAAGAAATGACATGAACTATGCGATATGATATGTGCAATATGTTATGTGTTGTTTGCAAAATGATATGTATGATGAAGCATGTTACTCTCATGGCATGACTTTCTAATCCGAATTTGGCAGGTCCACTAACTTAACTTTCCATAATTCATATCGTTAGGAGAGATCTCTTCTTAATCATGCATGTCCTTGGTTTGTGCTTTTCTACACCCATACTTAGTACGACTGCGTACTAATCCCATTCAACTCTACATTTTTAGGTGCAGGCACAGGCGGACGTTAGAGCTTGCAAAACGACGCTGAAGTTATTTGGACATGGAGCATTCATCCAGACATGGTAGGCCCTCATGCATTCGAGGACGCTTGCCCATTATATTCTAGCTTAGTTATAGGATTGAGATAGTGGAGTATGTTCCACTAGCGTTTCTTTCCCGTTTTATTTCACACATTGTATTGGTGCCATTTTGTAAAGTATACACTTAATGTAGTGTTGAACTATTTCTTTCATTTGATGTTCTTAATGTTAGATGGTTGATGGTGAACGTATATGAATTTAAGTAGAATGACTTAAATGAATGTTACTAAACAAAAAGTTTAAATTTTCCGCTAAAATTAACCTAGATGAAGTAAGGATGACGTATGTAGGCTTGTCTACGATCATTAAGAGTTCAACCACGCCTGTCTCGTATGAGGTCTAGATTCCAATTGTGACAAAGTTTGTATCAGAGCATTAGGTTAAATTCGGAGGATAATAAGTTCACATCAACCACATCGAGTAGTTTCTATGTCAGGGTAGTGAAGTGCACCACTATCCTGAATTACAGACTACATGATGCGTAGGAAAATTCCATTCTTTGGATCTTATCGTGCCTTTTCCTAATGTCTGATTTCTTGATGTTATGAGAGTGTCTAAAATTAATCCTTGTTGTTTTCCGAGAATGAATACGAGGAGAACCATTAGTCAGAGGAGAAAAGGAGCAGCTAATGGGGACAATTAGGTTCCACCCCAGGCTCCAGTTAAAGGAGTGGCTATGGAGGTTAACCCTGCTGCGTTGACTGATGCGTAGGTGAGAGCATCACTTGCCCAGATGTCACAGGCCAGAACTATGCAGGACTAGGCCATGTATGACCAGGTCAACCGGCAGAATGTTCAGAGGGAGAACCCACTGGTTAGTAGCATGTCTGACCGGATACGACACATCACGAGGATGAATCCTCCTATTTTCACAGGGTCCAAGTCTTTAGAGGATCCCCAACAATTTGTGGACGAGGTGCATAAAATTTGTGTTGCAATGGGGGCCACAGATATCGAGAAAGCAGAGTTTCCTTCCTATCAGCTTAAGGATGTTGCACATACTTGGTGCAAGATGTGGCTGTATATTCGAGCTTTGGGAGGAGTTCCGGTTACATGTGAGCTGTTTAGGACAGTTTTCCTGTAGAGATTCTTCCACAGGGAGATGAGGGAGGCCAAGGTTGAGGAGTTTATCAACCTTAAGCATGGATCAATGACAGTCATGGAGTATTCCCTGAAGTTTTCTAAACAATCCAGATATGTTAATTCACTTTTATGTAATAGCAGGGATGAGATGACTAGGTTCCTCACAGGAATCACCGGAAATTTGGAGGAAGAGTTTCGATTTGTGATGCTCCACCATAAAATAGACCTCTGCAGGTTGATAGTGCATGTCCAACATGTAGAGTACCGCCGGAAGATGAGGGATGTCTGTGATGCTAGGAGGCCGAAGCCTCATGATCAGGCAATTCTAGCAATGGGTGCAATAGGAATAACATTAGCGTCCGTGAGCATCACAGATTTAAAAAGGGGCAACAGAGTTCAGCGAACTCTAACTTTAGGAGTAGTACATCACCTAGAGGAGGAAAACCCGAGCCCAATAAGGGCAATATAGGTGATATGCAATGTCCCAGAAAGAACTGTGCTAAGTGTTGTCGTGCTCACAGTGGAGAGTGCAGACAGGGCACTAGTGCCTACTTTGATTGTGGTAAGAACGGGCACATGGTTAAGTACTGCCCACAAAACAGGGGTCAGGATAGAGGTCATGCTCAGCCTAGGCCTAATTCACAGGGTGCAGCAACAGCCGAGCCTCCTAAGGGGAATAGGTTCTACGCCCTGAAGGGCAGGGAGGAGCAGGAGAAGTCTCCTGATGTGGTCACAGGTATGCTGCAAGTATTCTCAACTTCTATTTATGCGTTACTTTATCTAGGGTCTACGCTTTCCTTTGTAACTCCTTTACTTGCTCTCACTTTTGAGATATTGTCTGATGTTTTGCATGATCTTATAGTGGTTAGTACACCTTTAGGAGAAAATGTAAGAACTGATAGAGTATACAAGGATTGCTCAATAGTTGTAAGTGGTAAGACTATGAGTGCAGACTTGGTTGACTTACCAATGCATGATTTTGATGTTTTTCTTGGCATGGACTGGCTTCATAGTTGTTATGCTTGTATGGATTGTCGTACTGGGTTGTGAGATTTCATTTCCATAATGAAGAAGAGCTTGTCTGGGAGGGGTACAACTCGAGTCATCCTAATCCCTTGATTTCTAACCTTAAGGCAAATAAAATGATGTCCAAGGGGTTATTGTGTCATCATAAGAGTGTTAATGATTTAGATCATGACATTCTCTCCTTAGACTCAGTTCTTGTAGTTAATGAGTTCCAAGATGTATTTCTTGATGATTTGTATGGACCCCTCGAGAGATTGAATTTGGTATCTACTTAGAACCCGATACTAAACAAATTTCAATTCCATATTACAGAATCGCTCTAATTGAACTAAAAGAGTTGAAGTTGCAGTTAAAAGATCTCACTATAAGCGTTTCATTCAGCCGAGCATATCCCCTTGGGGCGCCAGTGTTGTTTGTGAAAAAGAAAGATGGAACACTTAGAATGTGTATCAATTATCTCCATCTCAACAAAGTCGCTATCAAGAATAAGTATCCACTTCCCAGAATAGATTACTTGTTAGACCAACTGTAAGGGTCTAGTTTCTTCTCGAAGATTAATTTTCTTTCATGGTACCATCAGCTCAGGGTTAGGGATGGAGATATCCCAAAGACAGCCTTTCGTACAAGTTATGGTCACTATGAGTTCCTAGTTATGTCATTCGGTCTCATGAATGCACCTGCTGCATTTATGGATCCCATGAACAGGGTCTTCCGTGAATACCATGAATCTTTCGACATAGTATTCATTGATGAAATTCTCATCTACTCTAAGACCAAGAAAGTGCATGAACAACATTTGAGACTAACCTTACACGTACTTAGACAACATCAGCTATATGCCAAATTCAGCAAGTGTGAATTCTGGCTTAGTTCAGTAACCTTCCTAGGTCATGTAGTGTCCGACAAAGGTGTGGAGGTAGATCCCTGGAAGACTGAGGTTGTTAAGAACTGGCCAAAACCTCTTACTCCCACTGATATTTGTAGCTTGTTGGGATTACATGGTTATTATCGTAGGTTCGTGGAGGATTTTTCTTCCATTGTTGCCTCAGTGACAGCTTTGACTAAGAAGAAGGCCAAGTTTAAATGGACGGAGACTTGCGAAAAGAGTTTCAAGGTGCTCAAGGACAGACTCATTTCAGCCCATGTGCTTACTTTTCCTAAAGTATGGTGAGAACTACACTGTTTATTGTGATGCATCTAGGCTTGGTTTGGGTTGTGTTCTTATGCAGGGTTGCAAGGTGATAGCTTATGCATCCAGACATCTCAAGGTTCATTAAAAGAGTTATCCCACTCATGGCCTGGAGTTGGTAGTTGTGGTGTTTGCACTGAAATTGTTGAGGCACTACTTGTATGGAGTGCATGTGTATGTGTTCACAGACCACAAAAGTCTCTAGTATGTTTTTACACAGAGGGAGTTGAATCTACGTCAGCGGAGGTGGTTGGAGCTGTTGAAGGACTATGACATGAATGTCCACTACCATCCATGTAAGGATAATAGTGTAGCAGATGCTTTGAGTAGGATGAGCATGGGAAGTACAACCCACGTTGAGGATGATTAGAAGGAGTTAGTGAAAGATATACAAAGAATGGCAACACTGGGAGTGCGGTTAGTTGACTCTACTAGTGGAGGTGTTTCAATTTATCCTAGTTCTGAATCATCCTTAGTAGTTCTAGTCAAGGATGGTCAGCATCTTGATCATGTGTTGATGGAGCTACAGGACTCAGTGTTGGTTAAGATGAATGTGTCTTTTGCATTGGGAGATGATGTCATACATAGGTACCAGGACAGGCTGTGTGTACCAGATGTGGATGATTTGCGGACCTGGATTATTGCAGAGGCCCATGGTTCCAGATATTCCATACATCCAGGTTCCACCAAGAGGAATCATGATCTTAGATAGATCTATTGGTTGGACGCCATGAAGAAGGACATTTCTGAATATGTGGCCAAGTGTCCTAATTGTCAACTGTTAAGGCAGAACATCTTAAGCTTGGCGGTCTTACTCAGATAATCAAGGTTCTGACGTGGAAGTGAAAGTCTATTAATATGGACTTCGTGGTTGGTCTTCCGAAGACTAGGAGACATCATGACTCCATATGGGTTATTGTGGACACGATGACTAAGTCATCCCACTTTATCCATCTGAAGTCTACTTGTAGAGCGGAGGATTATGCGAGACTCTACATTAATGTGATTGTGAGATGGAATGGGATTCCTTTGTCTATCATTTATGATAGAGGAGCTCCGTTCACTTCACATTTCTGGAGATCCTTCCAGAAGAGCTTAGGCACACAGGTGAAGCTTAGTACTGCCTTTCATCGTCATGCTGATGGGTAGGCGGAGCACACCATTCAGACATTGGAAAACATGTTGAGGGTGTGTGTCATTGACTTTAGGGGTAGTAGGGACTACCATCTTCCTTTGGTAGAGTTCTCGTATAATAATAGCTATTACTCCATCATTGGGATGGCACCGTTTGAGGCGGTGTATGGTATAAGGTGTAGGTCTCCAGTTGTGTGGTTCAAAGTTGGATAGTCATCCATTTTGGGTCCAAAGAACATTCATGAGGCCTTAGAAATGGTCATGTTTATTAGGGATAGGTTGGCTACTGCTTTTAGTCGGCAGAAGTCTTATGTAGACAAGAGAAAACGGCACTTAGAGTTTAATATTGGTGACCAGGTCTATTTGAAGATATCACCTATGAAGGGGGTGATGAGGTTTGGCAGGAAGGGGAAGTTGAGTCCGAGGTATGTTAGGCCATATGAGATCCTACAACGTGTGGGTGAGGTGGCATATGAGTTGGCATTGCCTGCGGAGCTAGCTTCTGTCCATCCAGTCTTTCATGTACCATGTTAAAGAAGTGCCTAGCTGACCCATCATCGATTCGACCTATTGAAGGTTTGGGGGTCGATGAAGACTTGTCCTATGAGGAGGTACCTGTTTAGATTTTAGACAGACAGATAAAGCAGCAGAGGAACAAGGAGATTGACAAAGTGAAGCTCTTGTGGAGGAATCATCTTGTTTAGGGTGATACGTGGGAGGCCGAGGCTGATATGAGATCCCGCTACCCTCATCTTTTAAGCCATTGAATTAGACTTCCTACTCTTAAGTCTAAGATTCCTTATCTCTCCATTCTTTATTGCTATTGTTTTTTGTGAATAGTATTATGTTATGATCTGACTGGCATTACGCTATATAGTTAGTAGTGTCATTCGGGGACGAATGTTCCTAAGGAAGGGATAATGTAACAACTGTAAAATGGCTATGCTAAATAATGCTTAATGTGTCTAGAATGCCTACGATTAGACCGGGTTCACACGGATTGATGCGCATAAAACCAGACGTCTGAACCCTGTCTACGGCAAAGCCAACTAACCTGGGGAGTTAGTTGAGCTAGAAAAGGTTGGGTCCATCCATGTAGGTCTCTCGAATACGAAGATTTACTCGGATGAGTCTTTACCTGACTTAAAAAGGGAAACCTTAGGTTTGGAGGGTCTAGGGGTAAAATGGTATTTTCAAGGCTAAGGGTAGTATCATAATTACTGTAAATAATAATTAATTATTTAATTAGTAAGGGGGAGGGGCATTTTGGAGAGAGAGGGACTAAAATTGGCATTTGGGTGATGTCTTGCTCCACCCGGGTTCGAACCTAGGTGGAAGCAATGATTTAAATAGTTTTAATTAAATTGGTAAGCTAATTTTATTAATTAATATTTATTAGCTGATTTAATAAAAAGTAGCTTATTTAAGAAAAAGTAAAAATCAGATTTTTTTTTTTATGTTTTGAAAGAGTCCTACTTTGACTGAGTCTTTACCTAAGGCTAAACAACCTTTAACATTAAACTCTCTCTCTCTCACACACACGTCAAAATCTCTCTTTCTTTTCATGTTCACTCTGCCAAAATAAAAGAACTGACCAGCAACTAAAAGTTCGTCACACATGAAGAATATTTATGTTAAAAATATAATCAAAACATATCCAAAAACGTTAGGCAAAAGGAGGGTTCTTCCATCGAAGTTTGGCGTTGAAGCTCGAATTTCAATGTGAGTTGGAGGAGGTCTTTGGGCAGAAAGTTCAAGGTTTGAAATTCAAAATAAGATATGGATTCTCTTACTCTTGGTCCCTTTCCAAAGAAACCCGTAGGATTCAGTCGATTTTAATCCGAAAACTAGGGATTTTTCCCTGTTGCATGTCCCTATCACTAGCTCCTATCGATGGTTGTTGGTTGGTATGTCTGCTGGTATATATTAGGCATGTAATGTGTTTTCGTGAGTAATATGTTAATGAATGTGTTTTTGGAATCGTATGACAGATAACCTATTTTTTTCGAAAATAATGTTTATGTGTGGGCAATGTATAATGGTGACTTTTTGACACGGATGGAGCACAAAAATTACATGTTTATGGTTGTATTTCACGTGCACGAACTTGTTTAAATCGTGATTTTCATAAGTGATGTACAAATGCTGATTTGAGTGCAAACTCTTTATCAAATGTGATCTTGAAAATGCACCTAAAGAACTCACTAAAAAACTACTCCAAACGTATACACATTTAACGTGAAAGAGGTGAGAAAATAGGGTGCAAAAATGTGATAAAAAATTCCAACATTGTGTTAGCTTAGTTTCGGCAAAAACAAGGATACAACATGAGATTTTAAATGATTGAAAAAATAGGTGAGGTCACTAGGGATTAAACCGAGACCTCACATGTGAAAAGCTCCAAAAAAAAAAAGAGGTGGGGTTAAGGGGGGATCGAACCTGGGTTCCCTTGATAGAAAAGTTGGTGAATTTCACTAAAGCTTATTATAATTAATTAAAATTTAAAAAATGAGTGAAGCACACGGGATTCGAACCTGAGTGACCTTAGCTGATTTTCGCTAAGTTAAAATCAGAAATAATGAAATGAGAGGAGTGGGGTTTGAACCCACTAGCTTTCTGTTAGATTTAAGGATTACAAGAAAAATAAAATGTTGAGGCGTGTGGAAATCGAACCCATAACCTCTAGGCAGAATAAAAGGGAATTTAAGGAGAAAATTAAAGTTGGGTTGTGGGGTTTCGAACCCACACCCTCTCAGCCAAGAAGGATAGAATTAAAAGAAAAGAAAATAAAAGGAAATGACGTTTTGAGGATTCGATCCCACATCCTATCTATCCCAATGAACGAAAAATAAAGAGAGAAATCGAGGGAAAAATTAAATGAAGGCGTTAGCGCTCGATCTTGAGTCCCCAAGCCGTGTGGATCAAACAAAAATAAATAAAAACATAAGTGTTGTCCAAGGGATTCGAAATCGGGTTCCCTTTCCAAAATTCGTTATTGATACATAAGTCATACATGAATAAATGTTCAAAAATAATCTTGCCTACATAGATCGAAATCGAGATCTTGTCATACTTACAAGATGCATAAGTCTTGTACCACATAATCTTAGGAATATATGAATCACTTAAACAAACTATAATTGAAGACTCATGGCTTGTATGTATAGACCCATAAGTATAGCATACATGTAAAGTAAGTGAGCCTAAGATGTATGTAACAAAATGATAAAACCCTACAAGGGTCAAGTAAGAGTGTGAAACACACTAAATGGCCTAGTGCATTGTCATATGATAAAATAAACATTCACGTAAAAAGGGGTGAGTAATTACGAAGAGAAAATATGCTAAAGCTAATTAATGTGGTGACAACATTATAAGAGGCTAATGTGAAAGATGAGAGCAATCTCAAATGATCCTAAGTAAATGTTACCAAAACGTACTCACCTATGAGAGTGTAAACCTAAAGAAGAGACCCGACTCTATGAACACTCTAACGAAAGTATTGAGATTAATGTATACTAAATACTAATGATGAGATGAGAAATCATCTATTCAGCTATGATGTCCTCATAAACTAAGCCAGCTTCCATGACGTATGAGTTGAATGTAATGGAACTTTATACTGAGCGCCGAAAGGATAGCTATGAGCGGTGATGCCTTATTTGGGGAAGGGCGGAGGTTCACGTAACACTCATGAGATAAGACTTTCCGGCATGCCGGTTATGGGTCTACTTATATCTCCTAGTGTATGAACCTATACTGCCAATATAGGGATCTAGCAGGGTTCAATTACCTATGTATGCTAGCATGTTTTGCGTCACTTTGGCTGGTGATTCCACCTTTTTTCAATGTGGGGCAGACACCGGATTTCATGTTGCTCACATGATCTATATCGGCTAAAGTTAAAGTTCCTAAATGAATGAATTAGGCCAGCCTCAAATGATGCACATAATGATATGAACGATACCAAATGTGTTAGGATAGGATAATCAAGAGGTGAGCTAGACTCAAGTAATGACACTAGATTATTCTTGATCATTGCACAACAAACCCGATGAGAGTAATAAACTACATCCTAGGTATGGCTAGTGTTTACACTAGCTTATGAATGAATGAAATGAAGTATGTATGAATGAATGAAGCTGACTCTGTGTTTTCTAAAGAAGGCTCCCTTGTTGAGGTCCCATATTTTGAGTTCTCATTTTGGGAAGTCCTAATGTCAAGTCCATGATTCCAAGGTCTCATGGCAAATGAAAAAAAATGATATGTGCAATATGTTATGTTTTGTTTGCAAAATAATATGTATGATGATGCATGTTACTCTCATGGCATGACTTTCCTAATCCGAATTTTGCAGGTCCACTAACTTAACTTTCCATAATTCATATCGTTAGGAGAGAGCTCTTCTTAATGTCATTGGTTTGTGCTTTCCTATACCCATACTTAGTACGAGTGTGTACTAATCCCATACAACTCTACGTTTTTAGGTGCAGGCAAAGGTGGACATTAAAGCTTAGAGATCGACGCTGAAGCTATCCGGGCGTGGAGCATTCATCCATACATGGTAGGCCCTCATGCATTAGAGGACGCTTGACCATTATATTCTAGCTTAGTTAAAGGATTGAGCTAGTGGATTATGTTCCACTAGCGTTTCTTTCCCATTTTATTTCAGACATTGTATTGGTTCAATTTTAGAAATTATACACTTAATGTAGTGTTGAACTATTTCTTTCATTTGATGTTCTTAATGGTAGATGGTTGATGGTGAACGTATATGAATTTATGTAGAATGACTTACATGCATGTTACAAAATAAAAAGTTCAAATTTTCCGCTAAAATTAACCTAGATTAAGTAAGAATGACGTATGTAGGCTTGTCTGCGACCTCTGAGAGGCCAACGACGCCGGTATTTTTTGGGGTCTAGATTCCAGTCGTCACATTGTGGTTGTGTGCCTAGAGTGATGTGCAACCCGAAGATGTAGCCAATGTGTTCCGAACCCAATCACAAGACTTTGGAGAATGGAAGAAGATAGAATTTGGGAGAGAAGGTGTTGTGGATTTGGAGAAAATGATGGGACAGGTGATTTTGGGAGATAGGGAATTATTTAGGACGTGAAATAGGGAGGAATTTGAATGGCTGAAACGGTTATGGTAGGGAATTTTAAAGAAAATGATAAGAGGGAAAGATATGAAAGATTGGGTTTTTGATATAACCATCCGGGTTGGGACGATTTGTGGGTTGTCTTGTTCCACAAGAAATTGTCAATGGTCCGTCGATCGATTTACAGTCCGTCGATTAGGATGGTAGATCAGACTTAGGCTTAAACAAAATTAGAAACTTACCTGGGATCTACAAACACCATCGACTGTCCGTCGATTCAACGATGACCCATCAATGGGATATGTATACCTCTACACCAGACTATTTTCATTTGATTTCTAGTTTCCCTCCTTCACCTGTAACACTAATTAGGCTATTATTTTTGTATTTTTTCTAGACACTTTTTAGATATAGACCCTATTCTAATATTTTGCCAACACTAACACAAAAAAAATGAAACACATAGAATAGATAAACGAAACAATGACTATTTAGTTATGGAAAATAAAACCTATAGTTGGCTAGAGGGTACACCTTGGGTTGACTCGCAAGCAGCGCTTGATTTAATGTCATGGATTACTCATACTTCATAAAGATGGTAGGCTTTAACCACTTCATGAACACTCTCTGCATGACCCAGGTATATTATTATTATTTTTCTATTAGTTGTGAACTTCACACCTTCCTTGTTCTCAAGCTCAACCGCTCCATGTGGGAACACCTTGGTGATGAGGAATGGACCTGTCCACTTGGACATAACTTTGCCCAGAAATAAACGCAACCTAGAGTTGAATAGAAGCACTAAATAACCAACCGCAAATTCTCGCTTTTTAATTCTTTGGTCGTGATACTTCTTCATCTTCTAATTGTACATGGCTTAACTTTCATATGCTTGTAGGCGAAACTCATCAAGCACATTCAACGCATTTAGTCTCTATTTTGATGCTACGATCAAATTCATTCAGTCTCTTCATCGCCCATGGCGCCTTGTGCTCTAGCTCTACAATAAAGTGACAAGCCTTCTTATATACAAGTTGGTATGGAAACATACCTATGGGGGTCTTGTATGCAGTGCGGTAGGACCAAAGACCATCATATAGTCTCCTTAACCAATCCGTTCAATAGGCATTTACTGTTTTTTGCAGAATCGATTTGATCTCTCAATTGGACACCTCAACTTGACCGCTAGTCTATGGGCGGTAAGGAGTAGCCACATTGTGGCGAACACCATATTTTTCTAGTTCCCCTTTGAATAATTCATTACAAAAGTGCGATCCACAATCACTAATGATGGCCGTTAGTGTATCAAATATTGAGAAAATATTCTTCTTTAGGAATGCGGTGACACTTATCCTTTCATTGTTGGGGAACGCCTTTGCTTCCACCCATTTCGACACACAGTCAACCGCCAGAAGAAAATACATCCAATGAGAACTCACAAACGGGTCCATTAAGTAAATACCTCATACATCAAATAGCTCAATCACTTGAATGTGATTCAAGGGAAGCTCTTTCCTTTTTAGAAATTCTCCCTTCTCGTTTGCACCGATCGCATGACTTAGCGAAACTATGAACATCTTGGTGGATGGTGGGTCAATAATACCCACACTCCAAGATATTAAGCACACTTTGGAAACCACTATGGTTCCCACCCGCAAGCGAAGAATGACACGCCACTAGAACACAAAACATCTGAACCTCATGTACAAAAAAATGAAGAATCCCATCGGAACAACAGCGATATAAGTAAGGCTCATCCCAAAAAAAAATTTCACATTATGCGTGAACTTCTTACTTTGAAGAAGGGTCAAATCTGACTGGACAAAAGCATTTCCTAGATAGTTCGGAAAGTCTGCTACACATGGGATCAGATCCTCAAAAGCACACAAGACATACTCATCTCGGAATGAATCATCAATTTAAGCATTTTCCCCCAATTCCCACATAGCTTCATTCTCAAATCTGGACAAGTGGTCGGTCACATCATTTTCAATCCCTTATTTATCTTTTGCCTTAAAATCAAAATCTTATAGCAAATTACCCATCTGATCAGCCTAAGATTCGCATCCTTCTTTCCCATCAAATACCTCAAAGTAGAATGGTCGGTATGCACTATGAACTTTTTCCCAAGAAAGTAGAAGCAAAATTTCTTCAATGCGAACACCACCGCAAGAAGTTCCTTGTTCAGTTACTGTGTAATTCTTTTGGGCTTAATTCAAGGTTTACTCACATAGTAGATGGGGTGAAGAATTTTATACCTTCTCTTGCCCAATACTACACCAAGTGCAACCCCACTTGCATCACACATTACTTGAAATGGCTCACTCCAATCTGGCGATAATAATGGGTATAGACACCAACTTCTCTTTCAACTCTCTAAATGCTTTCATACAGGATTCATCGAAATAGAAATTACATTTTTTCTTGAGCAGTTTGCACAAATGATGCACAATTTTTGAAAAATCCTTACTAAACCCCATATAAATGTCAACATGCCCAAGAAAACCACTCACACCCTTGACAAAAATGGGTGGAGGAAGCTTCTCTATCATGTAAATTTTTTCCCAATCAACCTCTATCCCCTTCTTTGAGATTCAATGGCCCTACTTTATGCCTTCCTTCACCATAAAGTGACATCCCTCCCAATACAACACCAAATTACAATCTTCACATCTCTTGAGCACCTAAGCCAAATTATTCAAGCACCGATCAAAAGAATCGCCCACCATAGAAAAATTATCCATGAACACCTCAATAGTGTCTTCCACAATAATAGAAAATATAGACATCATACAACGCTTGAGGGTAGCCGTTGCATTACATAACCCAAATGACATCCTTTAGAATGCGAAAAGCCCAAAGGACAAGCAAAGGTGGTCTTTCTTGATCTTCGGGGTGATAGAGATCTTGATGTATTTCGAATGGCCATCTAAAAAACAATACCAACCCTTGCTTGCAAGTTTGTCTAACACCTTATCCATGAAGGGCATGGGGAAATGGTCTTTTTAAGTCCAACCATTTAACTTTTTGTAGTCCATGCAGACTCTCCATCTGTTCACTGGCCTCATCAGAACAAGCTCGTTCCTTTCATTCGTCACCATATTCATCCTACCCTTTTTAGGCACACACTGAACATGACACACGCAACTACTGTCTGCCAGCATCCAACCACTTGATGATCTCTGTTTTCACTGCATCTTGCATAGGTGGATTCAACCTTCTTTGGTGCTTAATACTCATTTTGTGGTCTTGCATGAGTTGGATTTTGTGGTAACAAATACAGGGAGGGATCCCAATAATATACGCAATAGTCCAACCAATGGCTCATACGAACCGCTTCAACACCGCCACTAAGCACTCCACTTGTTGCCTATTAAACTATGATGCACTAATAACCGGAAAAGTTTAATCTTTATCCAAAAACACATATCTCAGATGAGGTGGAAGATACATAAGCTCTAATTTTGGGGCCTCCACAATAGATAGTCTTGTAGGAGGAGACTCGCGATACTTCATAACAAACTCCAATTTCTTTGGCTTTAACCGATATTCATTTCGTTCAAGTGCATCCACCAAAGCATCATTTTATTCAATACCATCACTCTTAAAATTCATTAGGAGCGCTGCTAGTGCCCCAACACCTAGTCGCTCTTCAATTTTTACTGCGAATGTAATCTCAACTTTGAAGGATATAGCAGATACCATTTGGAGTTCACCACTCTGCTTCATGGACCTACAGATATTGAAAGTTGTTTTTTCATTATTCAATCTAAATATAATCTGCCCTTTTTCCATATCAACTGGTGCACGCCCAGTGTCATGGAATGGTCTCGCAAGATTATTGGGCTCAAAATCAACCTCACAGTCAAGGATCACAAAATCCGCCAAAGAGATGAATGACTCCACTTTCACAAGCGCATCATGTACTATACCTATAGACCTTTTCACAGTTCAATCAGCCTTCAGTAACCGCGTCGTAGTAGGCTTTGCTACACTGTGACGTAGCAAGGTGTAGCAACGTACAGTACATGGAATAGTGAAGGAACTCAGATCCTTTATCTTCTGCACAAGAGACCTCGTAGCTATAGCAATATAATGTTGTATTCTGTCATCATCCCCAAAATTTACTGACCTTTTCTGATTTACCATGTCCTTCATAAACTTGGTATAACCGGGCATTTTCTCAAAAGACTATATCAACTGGATATTGATGGAAAATTGTTTCAACATAGTGATAAATCGATGATATTTATCATCTTCCGTTTCATTATTTTTGTAGGAATGGTGATGGAGGTCTAGGGATGGGGACCACTTTCTGTGATAAATCTACTTTTTTTTTGTTCCATCGCCCAACTGTCCACTAGTTTTTGTTATATCAACTTCATTTTCTCATGTCACCTTCTACTACAAATGGCATAGGTTGATCAATGGTCTACTTACCTTATTGAGTAGTGACTAACATGCAATTCCCATCATTATTTGGGTTCTTGATACTGTTGCTTGGGAGAGGGACAGGTTGCCGTTGGTTCACCCTAGTAGACAACAGATTTTCTGTAGGTCAAGATGCTTTATCGAGATCGCATGTGCATTCACCGTTTGTCCATTGCCAAATAGGTCACTTCTCATCTCTTTGACATTCTCATCGGTCACCTAAAACCTCCTCCTCATCTTCTGCTGAATATCCTCAACCCGCGCCATACTACCTCCACCGTCCCTAGAGGTAGCTTCCTAATTTTTGGGGGGAACATATGACCCACCCCATTAGTTCCTATTACAATAGTTGTTCTATTTGAAGTTGTTTTCATGATTGTAGTTTTCATCTCAGATGTTGATCCTCTCGGTTGTTATTACCATAGTTCCGACTTTGGTTTCCTTGACCTTGGCACCAATAATCCTAATTGGAACATTGGGTGTTTGGTAGGAAATCCCCCGTCTAATCATTAAATTCATATGTATCCTCTTCACAGTAATACTCATCTTCTAGTGGTGGTGGTTTCTCTAAGTTGTTAACCGAATTCACTATCTTTGCGCCTCCACTCACGTGCTTCAAGACCAATCCTAATTCAATTCTAATATGCGCCATTTCTTCATGAATCTAATATGTGGTTGAATTGTATGTAGCATATACTGCGAAGGTATTTTTCCTAGTGTCCGAATTTCCTGTTCTCCATGATTTATTATTGTGAGATATCTTTCAAACTTCTCTCCAATCTCAACATATGTGCATTCCCCATAAGAGTCGCCCGCAATAGTGTCAAGCATCAATTTGTTGTTTCCATCTTGACCTCTATAAAAGTACTCATTTAGTGACTCATCATCAATGCCATGTTTCGGGACACCCCTTACGAACACTGTAAATATTTCCCAAGAGTTTCTCATCGACTCTCCAAGTAATGCTACGAAATTATTTACCTTATACTTGTAGTTGAGCTTCTTGGACACTCGACAGTACATTGCTAAGAACATATTTCTCAATTCGTCCCAAGTAAAGATGGAATTGTCGGGCAGCTAAGTGAACAATATAGCAACATCTCCTGCCAGTGATACAGGAAACACTCTCAACCCGATGACATTCATTTACAAGTCTTTTCTACCCACACAACTTTTGCACACCGACCTTAGCTTGTCGATATGCACATGTGGGTCTTTCGATGCCAGTCTAGAAAATAAGCCCCTCGTGGTTAGAATATGCATCAAGCTACTTGTCACCACGAATATGTGCACATGGGGAATAGGGGGTAGGACAACAAGTTCATCAGAGTCTACAGTGTTCACGTTGCCTGTATAGTAATCCTGAGGTCTTGGGTCTGCAAAAGGCATCCTCAAGGCATCACCTAACTGATTGTGAACGTGTGCCTGGTTGTGTACCAGAGCTGGTATGGGAGGCTGATGGCTTGATCCATCTTATACATTCCCTCTATTTGGTTTAGGTTTCACCGCTTGATTGTCCATCGTTCACAATGTTTTATTAAACAATGGATCGTATAGAGTGATTAGTTCCCCTTGGCTCCGTGCACTTGGCATACACTAGAGCTTGACCTGATAGAAAAAAAACAAAAATGAAAAGTAAAATTAGGAAATAGTTGACTAAAGCTCAATAATGTAGTTAAAATTAATCTAAAAGTCAATATTTGATATACTCAAATTCACTCTCCCTAATGAAGCATAAGCGATGGTTATCAAGTAATGAAGCCAACTAGTAGGTTGGTGTCGATCCTACTAGGAAAATGGTTTAAACTTAACTATATCCCAATATTAGATTTATTTAGTCAATGTATTTCCAAAACAAGTAAGTAAAGGGGGGTTTGTGAAAAAAATTCATTAAATAGTTTGATAATCAAGTGAGCAAAAAGTAGACTTTGGTTGTTATCATGATGAGAAAGGAACTAGGGTGTATGCGTTCCCCACAGGTTCATAACGCAGTATTCCTAGTAATAACAATCTTTTTTTAGTTTATCACATGCAAAGTGATAAGTTAGGTATCTCCAAATCCTTGGTCTGGCATTTAGGGATTTTCACCCCACAACTTGGTCCGGCTACGTGTGTATAATTTACCGACCCTTATCATTACCTCATATTAGACATCATAATCGATGTATGACTTAGTTATTACATTGCACCAATTCACACTAGCCTATTAGATAGTATCACACAAAATATATGTTGATATTTCTTTTCCTATTAACTACCTCCTTAGTCCAAAGTGTAGCAACAAGGCGAGTTCTAACATTGGCCACCATTGAAAAGACTTCTAAACCAAATAATTATCAATGCATGCAAAAGACTATTCAAGAATTGCTTAACTGCTAGTTATGCTTTGTTAATTACCCATGGTTTCCACAACCGTAGTTGTGATTTAGTTAGCAATATCACAATTCATAGTTTTAGATGAAAAAATCATGAACTTACTCAACAAGAAGAAAAACCCATAAAATCACTCTTGAAATTCAAGCCACAATCTTCAAAACCGAATTCGGAAATCAATTAAGTACTAAAGTTGCAAAAACAACCTCCAATACACAAACTAGAACAAAAACCCAAAAAAATGAGGTTTTAATGCCCTATATATAGAAAAAATGTCTTAATGAAAAAGGAAGTAAAATAAGGAAAGTTTTGTTCAGGTATGCGGCTTAATCGATGAGACAACTAGCAAACCATCAATCAATTGACGACCCGTATTTTTCTTCTCTCAGTGACGTCTTAAAAAATATTTTACTCTCTGAATCAAACGACGTACCAATGGTATGGTCCGTTGGTCCATCTACGGCAGTCGATGCTCCTCTGTAGCTTCATACCTATAAATCTTCAAACATCTGGTACAGGAACCTTCTCTGAACCAAACCATGGTTCACCAGTACGGTCCGTCGATCACTCAATTGACCTTCGATTGATCTCGTGGTTTCACACTTAGTCAGACTTCCCTTATTTTCCTTCAAAGACTAAGTTGCCCCATCTACGATCACCACCTACGGTTCATCGATTGCCTCCGTATGTTTGTTTATGCCCTTTTTTTTATTTGACTTCTCTTCTTTCTACCTGAATAACTTTCCTGCAAAACAAGATGCAAGAATTGTTTAAAACGTTACAAAAAGTCTCTATACACACATAACTCTAAAGTGAAATGCATTAGAAATAGTGTGAAATAATGGTACATCACTGTTGGTGGCGGTGCATACAAGGATGTCACATCAGCTAATGACTTAGAGGCATAGACAAATGAAGGGTATATTAAGGTGCACTTTGATGCGGTTTTTGAGGATTTGGATGATCTGGAGGACGCCATGGTTGAGACTGCATGACAAATCTTTTTGACTAACACCACTATAGAGAAGGATAGTGGAGCTAGTACCGATAATATTACTTTGGGTACTGATGCCCTTGATCAGACTAATGCATCGGGCACTGATTCTCAGATAGATGGAGCGACTGTATATACATGATCTTTCTTTACTTCATTTTTGTCTTACTATATTTTATTTTTGACTTATGCACATATTATCTCATTTGCATTTGAGGATAAGTTATTTTTTCGTGGTTTGGTGAAGCCAAATATTTGTGTGAATTGTTATGTTTTGGTTATATATTTGGGTTGTAAGATTTATCTTGTATTTTTATTTCATTCTTCGGATGATTAAGCTTGTGTCTCCTGTTTTAATTTGCAAATGATTTTGACCCATCCAAAAAATTTTACACCTCTTGTTTGGAGATGAATGTGGTTGTTCTCATGCAAATTTAAGTATTGGTTTCGATCAGTATTGATAACATAAATAGTGCTCTCTATCGAACAACCATAAATGTGCATCTACGATGAGGCCAGATAAAGTTGCATAGATAATATGTGAACTATTGGCATCTCTTGTAACTAGACAAGTATCAAATTGAGTCTCTTACGATGAACATTGCGCACCAGTGAGAGTGTGGACTCTTGTTTGACTATTGTCGATGCGTTGTATGATATGCTTCAGTGAACCATGCATGTAACACATAGAATTTAACTTGTTAGTATGCTTTACTAAGTTATGAATTTCTTGAAATGATCATAAGAAACTTATGAGAGGTTTAAACAATTCTACATATACCACTTTTGTGGACAATCTTGTGAGTACATGTGATCCTTGCTTGAACACCCTTCGATATTTGACCTTTTCTCGGATGAAACTTGATGAAATCATAAATTATCATAATCCAGTACTCATAATGCATTTGAATTTGTCGTTTGTTTGAATAGAAAATTAAGGCAATACGACTAAGTTAGGGGCATGGTGAAAAGAAAAGGTACATAGAGAAGTGCAAAAAAGTCCCTTTTACCCATGGTTTTGAGAAAATTGTGTAACACCGCAGAAATGTTTTAAGTTAAGACTCGAACCATCCTTCTTGGTGAGTAAATTTTTCCGAGGAACTTATAACTTCTAAAGTATTAATTTCAGTTCACTATATTTAGCACCTTGTTTTCCAAAGAGAATTAAATTGGGAATAATAAAAATCTGAAATTTTGAGAGTTAATCTAAGTATGTGTTTTGGGTCAACCTCAAACTACAGTAATTCCGAGTACAAGTTGAGTTAGGTGTGCTACAAGATACCATGGAAAAGATCTTTGAATTAGCTTTCCAAATCCGTCGAGTTTTCCAAAGTCACGGAGTTTTAATTAATCATATTTTAGGGGTATAATCCTTTTAGATTCAGTTCTAAAATAATAATAAACACCTAGGGTTTTATTTGAGAGTTCAAGAAGAGACAAGAAAAGAAAAGTGGAGAAAAGAGGCAAGGATGAAGGTGCTCGTCGATGTTCTTGAGTCTAGTTGAGGATTTTCGCCATGGGTATAATACCAAAGAGGTATGTAAGATTCCATAGTGTTGGGTTAATTCACCCACACGCAAATCATTTAATTTTCAGCGAAATTTCATTCCTAAAGTTTGAAGATTAGAGTTCTTGATGAGTTCTTGAAAGGTGTTCTTGTAGTTCATTCTAATTCTTGTTCTGTTTGACTTTTGATGATTTATTGATATAAAATTGATTAATTTTAGTGTTGTTTCCAGTATATTAGAGTTTAATTAACTTAATTGATCGAATGCAAGTGAATGGGGAAGAAACGGATCGAATTTAGGTGATTTAGGGTGAGAAAACAAGCAAAAGTGGTGCCACACAGCACCCATAGCCCCAAGGTAACTTTCCTTATCCAATTTTCCTTGGGTTGCTCTATTTGAGTTTGTTTAAAGTGCACCTTCACTCCTTTTCAATTCTAACTAATCTAAGCTACTTATAAACGCCTAAAATCATTCCTAACATAATCATAACCTTGAATTCCTAAATCACATTCAAGAGAGAGTTAAGAGTAGAGTTCAAGAAAGCGTTTTAGTTCAATTTTGAATCTTTTTGAGGTCAACTATTGATTTTTACTAAATTTTGGGGAAGAAGATATGACAATAAGAGAGTCATGTACATGAGTTTCATCTAGTTACATAGACCTTCAAGTAAAGTTTTTTATGCCCATAACTTCTACATGAACCCTCCATGTTGAAAATCATGAAATCATCCACATGAAGTAATGATCCTTGAAGTAATTATCCAATTCAAGGAAGCTAAAATCAAAGTCAAAAAAGCTAAGAGTTATGTTTAAAAAGTGAACAGCATGTCAAAGCAAGTTCTTAAATTTTTTAGAGGAGTCTTAAACAATCATTTAACTTTGTTTCAAGGCTTAACTTAAAAGTTGAGCAAAGAGGAGTTGAGTAAATATTCCAAAAGCTATAAGGGAACTAAGTATTGTGTTAGAGTTAAATTTCAAGTTAAGTAAAGCGCAAAACTTGAGTTCATTTCTAAAAATGTATAAGGGAACTAAGTATTCCCTAAAGGTTTATAAATGTGTTCACATTTGCGTTAAGAGGAAATTAGGAGTTCCGAAAGAGTTTTGATTAAAAAGGGGAACATTTATTTCCAAAAGAGAGATTTTTAAAGATAAGGGTTCAGCAAATTTTCTTAACCCAAAGGAAGAATGTTTTATTAAGAGTATGTGCTAAAGTATATTCTAGGAGTAGTATTAGCACAGATGTGGGGAAGAGAATTAATATTAACTGAAGTCTCCATATAATCCATGAAGTCATCATGGGAATTGATGTGTCATACTTTGTAGATGATCACGTAAGTTAATCTAATAGATCCACTAAGCTAAGTAAGGTCCTATATCGATGATGAGGTATAGGATGGTCCTCGGAATATGTGAGGCAAAATATTGTATCATCACTTAGGCTCAAAGTGATTATTGTCGATTAGAGAATCTCCCACAAAAGTATATTACTTTCATACATAAGTAAAATTGAATTTGTTATTGCATGTTCTTTAACGAACTAAGTTGCTTTTTCTGTTTAATAAAGTTTTTTATGTATAGTATGTGTATTATTTCTTTAGATTGAGTTGAGTATCCATAGTAGAGCATCATATCTTTTAGTTCACTATTTAATCTTTGAGTTGAGTATCTTATTTTGAGTATTCCTTGAGTTTTAAGTTTGAGAAGAGGTAAGAATTTTTCCATCTTTTATTCAAGTATAAAGCTTATGTTATGTGTTAGAATTCCCCTTACATGCTCATACATTACATGTACTGGGCCAATTGTCTTGTATCTTCTCATGATCCAGCCAAATGTATTCAGGATCTTCAATAGGATCTTTGTTGATATATCCGACAGTTCGAGTTTGCTATGTTGAGCCTCCTTGCTTCTAGAGGATTTCATTTACTTTTGAGTTTAGCTAAGAGGTCGTGGGTCTTTCCCAACTTCCATCTTTATTAGTTAGAGGCTTCATAGATTGTCACTATAGATGAGGAGTCTGTATTAATCATTTATTTTATTAAATTTTTAAAGACTAAAGTTTCCTATTTAATGGTAATTGAATACATTATTTTTATTCAATGTTGTTCATTTCAGTTTTAAGCTTTTGTATGCTTCAATTAGTCTACCGCTTGTAGTTAGCTATGATGAGGTTTCGATTGAGGACCACCAGTGGCCTCTGAGTGCCGGCCACATCTAGGGTGTAGACCTGGGTCGTGACAAACTTGGTATTAGAGCAAAAACTTTAATTGTACTAGGGTGTTTATGAAGTCTTGTTAGCATGATCATATTTATGGTTATGAGGGTCCCACCTCTATGAATGAGGTACTATCGACATATAAGAAAAGTTTGCGTTCTTTCATAATCTAAATCGTGCAATAGATCTATGTCGTAGAGATTTATTCATAATCGTGATTTTCTTATATTCATTTGACTACCCATCATACTAGAGGTGGTTGAAAATAAAAGTTTAAACATCCTTATCAATGATTTGTTCTTAGCAAGGGTCTTAAGAAAGTCTTGAGACTCCAAAGGGGCTTGAGAGAAGACCAAGAGTAAGTTAAGTGTTAAGTTTTAGAGCAATACACTCATATACATATGAATCGTACGTTTGATCTAAAAGAGAGTTCTACTCTTTTCCCTAAATGTTGATTCAACTTAGATCTTTATGAGAGAGTATGTTTATATCTTCGGTGTGATTTTCACCTCAAAGAGTAGCATGAGTTATGAGATCATGAGTATTATTAGTTAAAGATCCCAAAGTTTGAGGAAAGTATGCATATTTTTGGTGATCTAAGCAATGGAAATGGTGTTTTGACAAGCTATGTTACTATAGTAATGTGGCTAGTAAGTTAGTAATGAAAAGTTTTCCCTTATGGTTAGATTAAGTAATGGAAGTCAATATATGCTAGAATATACCTTAACGAAAAAGGGGTTATGATAATGTGTCAGTGTGATAGTAATGACCAAGTGTAAGTGGTGAATATATATAGAAGAGCTAGAGTATTCATAATTTAATATATTAATCTAGGCTTATGTATTTTTAAAGGAGAAACCTCATGGTATGCAGAGGATAATAGAGTTATTTGAGTGATAATGCACATTAAGTGAGTAAGTAGCACTTGAGTTGTGAAGTGAAATGTGATGGTAATTCGAGTATGCATAACTGATTGTCATGAAGTCCTAGTGGACAAGTGTTTCCAGATTACCATAGTAGTAATGATGTATAGTATTGTAAGCGAGCAATCATATTGATATTAAGGTTTTAGTAATAAACATTAAGATTTAATTTGAGATGAGTTTGATGATCCAAAAAAATTGAAACATAAGGGTGATGATGTTAGACTTGAGATTTAATCTAGAAAACATAACATATAATGGGTGATATATTGAGATTGTTGTTGAAATGAACGTGAATAGTGAAGACCCTAACCTTGAGATACGAGTAGTGAAGAGTGGCTAACTCACAAGTGTAAAAGACAATTAAGAGAATGTACACCAGTTAGAGATGTGGAATAGGTACATAGCGTTCAAGTGTTGGCTGTAGACCCAAAGGGGAGATTTTAATATGAGAAATCATGTCAAGTGTTGAGAATTTCATCAGGAGTTGATTCATATGAGTTCATGGAGTTGTTAGATTTCTAAGCTTGAATGTGATGGTAAAGAGTAACAGTTTGAGATGAGATTCCTTGCAGAGAGGTAGAATCGAAACATAAATATTTGAGTTAATCTTGAATATAGTAAGAGTAGACCATTAGATGTAGACCTTAGTAAGTGTAACCCATTCTATACCAAGTCCAACCGTCATTCGTGATATACTAATTACAAGGGGAAGATAGTGTAACACCCAAAAATTTAAGATAAGACTCAAAACATCCTTCGTAGTGAGTAAATTTTTTCGAGGAATTTATAACTTCTTAAGTATTATGTTTACTTTATTAGATTTAGTACCTTCAATTATCAGATTTTTGTTACCAGTACAGGTTGATTTAGGCGATCTACAAGATACCATTGAAAATATCTTTGAATTATCTTTCCAAAGGCGCCGAGTTTGCTAAATTACGAGTTAGGATGAGTTAGATATGACCTTTTGAAGTAAGGTTGTATAGTTAAGGAAAGTTAGCTGAAAATAGTGGGGGTAATTTGGTCCTTTCCTAACCTACTCTGATTTATATGGTTTTTAGTACAAAATAATAATAAATACCTAGGGTTTTAGTTTAGAGTTCAATAATAGGTAAGAAAATAAAAGAAAAGAGGAGAAAAGAGGCAAGGATGAAGGCGTTCATCGACGTTCTTGAGTCTAGCTGCGGATTTTTCCCCATGGGTCTAATCCTAAAGAGGTATGTAAACTTCCATAGTGTTGGGTTTTTCCCCATCAGTCCTAACATTATCATAACCTTGTATTCATAATTCACATTCAAGAGAGAGTTAAGAGTAGATTTCAAGAAAGCCTTTGAGTTCAATTGTGAATCCTTTTTGAGGTCAACTATTGATTTAAGCTATGTTTAGACGAAGTATATAAGAGACTGAGAGAGTCATATACATGAGTTTCATCTAGTTACTTAAACATTAGAGTCAAGTTGTTCATGCCCATAACTTCCGCATGAACCCTCCAAGTTTAAAATTATGAAATCATCAACATGAGATCATTATCTTTGAATCCATAATCCAATTCAAGGGAAACTAAGATCAAAGTCAATGAAGTTAAGAGTCAAATTTGAAAGTAAGAAGCAAGTCAAAGCAAGTTCTTAAATTTTTTAGAGGAGTCTTAAACAATCATTTAACTTTATTTTAAGACTCAAGTTACAAGTTTACCAAAGAGTAAAGCGTTGAGTAAGTATCTCAAAAACTATAAGGGAACTAAGTATTCCAAAAAGGTTTATAAATCTGTTCACATTTAAGTTAAAACTAAACTAAGAGTTAAAAAAGACTTTTCAACAAAAGGGGGAACATTAATTTCCAAAAAGGAGTTTTTTAAAGCTAAGGGTTCAACAAATTATCTCAACACAAAAGAAGGAATTTTAATTAAAAGTATGAGTTAAATATGATGAGTAGTATTGAGCTCGATGTGGGGATGAGAGTTCATATTAACTCCAGTCTCCATATAAACCATGAAGCCATCATGGGAATTCAGGGATCATACTTTATGATGGTCACGTAAGTTAATCTAGTGGATCCACTAAGCTAAGTAAGGTCATATACCAATGGCAAGGCATAGGATGGTCCTTGGGCTACGTGAGGTAAAATGTCGTATCATCACTTAGGCTCAAAGTGATAGTTATCGGTTAGAGAATCTCCCACAAAACTATATTAATTTCATATATAAGTAAAGTTGAATTTGTTATTGCATTTTCTTTAAGGAACTAAGTTGCTTTTAATGTTTTATAAAGATTTTTATATATATCATGTGTATTATTTTTTTATATTGACTTAAATATCCATTGCCGAGTATCATTTTTTGGGTTCAGTATTTAATCTTTGAGTTGAGTATCTTATTTTTGAGTATTATGTATAATTGGAGTTTGAGAGCGGTAAGCATGTTTCCATCTTTTATTCAAGTATCAAGCTTATGTTATCCGTTAGAATTTCCCTTACATGATCGTACATTCCACCTACTGAGCCAATTGGCCTGCATCTTCTCATGATGCAGACACATGTATTCAGTATCTTCAATAGGAGCTTCATTGATATATCCGAGAGTTCGAGTTAGCTATGGTGAGCCTCCTTGTTACGGAGGATTTCATTCACTTTTCAGTTTAGTTAAGTGGTTGTGGGTCTTGTCGCGACTTTCATCTTTATCAGTCAGAGGCTTCATAGATAGTCAGTACAGTTGAGGAGTCTGTATTAATCATTTATTTTTCTAAATGTTTTAAAGGCTAATGTTGCCTATTTAATGTCTAGTTGAATACATTATTTTTATTAAAAGTTGATTTCAGGATTAAGCTTTTGTATGCTTATGTTAGTATTTCACTTGTAGGCAGCCATGAAGAGGGTTCGCTTGGGGACCAGCGCTGGTCTTTGAGTGTCGGCCACGTCCACGATGTAGAGTCTGGTCGTAAAAAATTTGAAACCCTCCATACATAAAAGAGAAGAAAAGAAAAGACAAAAAATAAGAAGAAAGAAAAAATTGTGGAATAATGTTTTAAAATACAACAAGAAATTGGGTTTTCAACAGTTCATGGAAGATGAATAATGGAATTACTTGTGAGTATGAAAGAAAATGATGAAGAAGAGGAAAGGAAGTGTTGTTCACACAAAATTTCATTTGAATAAGAAGTTAATGAGCCTAAATGACCATACCTTTACACACAGCCCCATTACAAGCCTTAAAAAGGTCTTTGTGGTCTTGAGTGAGCTTAAACAAAGATTGATTGGTACATACATGCAAACCTATGGGTGAAATCATGCATTATATTCATATTTGTGAGTGTGAGCATTGAAATATATTTCGAAGCTTTAAATTTGAGAACCATTTTGTGTGAATATGGAATTATTCTATTTGTGAGGGTGTTTTCATTTGAAGAAGGTATAGTGAGCTTGAAATTTATTAGAAGTGTTAAGTCACTACATGAATATTTGAGTGAAGTATTGATGCTTGCATGAATAAGTTGAGTCTTTTTCCATGCACTCATGTTTTAATATTGTTCAGCACTTTTTGAGACATCCTCTTTGAACTGCTAAACTTAAGTTTTACTTTAGGACAAGCAAATGTTTAAGTCGGGTGTGTTGATGAGTCCATAATTTGGATTTATATAGGCTTTATTTTCATAGACTTATTGTCTTCAAATGCATATTTTTCCCCTCTAACTAATATAAATCCTTGATTATTAGGTATTTTAATTGATAAAAAAAGCATAGACACTAAGGAACAAGGCAGTTGAAACATGAAGAATACAAGGCCTGAGGATCGCCTAACTCATTAGTTGTGTTGCGGATTGGCCATGATGTTGCCTTATGTTCTAGTTTTCTAAGACTTGAAGGATAAAATAAACTTGCCGATCGACAGGATCAGTGTGCGTGCTTCCAGATGGTTCCACTATACAATTTATACCACCCAAAGTTTCAGAATATCAACGACGTTGAAGGCAAATGCAAAACAGCAATACAAATGACAAAGGGAAGTTCGCCGAGTGTATCGGTGATCCCAAATTTTTGCACCGACTAACCCCTCGAAGCACAATTTTTTATAAATATAAATACGCTTTCAAATTCATAGTTTACTATCTAGACAATAAGTAATAAGTTTGCAATTATCATTCTAGCTTTAAACATTGTCTTAGAAGTTTTTCCTTTAGCTTTTTGATGAATTGAAGATTTCCAATTCCAAGAAATTGGAAATTGGTATTAAATATTATTCCTTATAGACCTGTGCAAACACAATATCAATTGTACCCATTGATGGAACCACCAGGTTGTATTGATTTCTTACTTAGTACTATGTCTAGCTAAAACTCCAATTCTTGGGGTGTGATTATGTGATTATGCGTTGATATAACTGTTGTGTATTCCTAATTATTAGTTTATTTGCTATGTAAAAGTGTTTTCATTCAGTAGTTGTGGTTGAATTTAATAGCGTTGTAGTTGCAAATACAATCTTAGCTTAGTGTTTTCGGTTTCCGAGGGAGAGAGGGTTATAAACAAAAACGACTGAACGTTGGTCTCTGGGTAGTGGATTATCATGGGTTCAGCTGAAGGTAGTGAATCATGAACCTTCTTCCACACACTCTGTTCAAGAGAGTGAGAGAACTTAGGCGCAGACTGTGCTTAATTGTAGGTCATTGGTGTTCGAGAGAAACCAATTTTATTCAAGCTAGATTGCTCGAGAACGAATTTAGCCCACTAATGTCTTCCATAATCACTTCTATGCAGTTGTTTACTACTAATTGAAACTACCCGGTTGTTTGTCTTATCTCATAATCCTATCACATCCCAAGATTCCCGTCTTCATACATGCGTTTTCATGTATTTTCAGTTTAGTTGATAATTGGCTGCTAATCCTCCTTTGATAATTGACACTCGTGTCACCCTTTTTTATTTTGTGATGTTTTTATTCGTAAATGACGTTAGCTATAACTAATTTGAACTAATTGGTACTTGGCCACAATTTCTCGGAACCACTCCCTATGGGATTCGACTCCAACTCACTTACTTGGGTTACATTACTTACTGACCATCCTCGACATATAGTATTGGATGAACTGTCTTGATGCGTTAATAAGTGGTCTATATTTCCATGACACGATCTTAAAAAATTATAAATAAGAAAAATAATTTGTCTATTTTATTTCAGAATATTTCTTAACTGAAACTTCACAAACTTATTTACCCTTTAAAGAAGAATTAATTGTAAGGAAATTTCAGAAACTGTAATTAATTTTATCTATCATTTCATAAATTCACAAGAAATTTTAGACAACTATTTTAGTTAATGTGTACAAGTTATATGAGTTGATGGTCTCTCTTAAACATTCTCTGTACCTCCACGTGATAGAAATAAGATTATAATAAACCCTATCTTTTTTTGACTTCTTTGGGAAATTTTACTAGATATGTTATTAGTGTTCTTATTTAGCAACTAATAAGAGACATAAGAATCTATAAATTAAGAGTTATTTTGAAAATAAGAGTTGATCACAAAACCAATAAAGGACCAATATATTTAGAATATTATTTATTTCATATAAATAATTAGTTTTTTCCATAAACTTCAAGTAAATTATATTTTTTATTTTCTATTATTATTAACTAGATAAATTTACTACGCTTCGCGTAGGGGTTAACTACGTCAATAATGTATTTACGAACTTTTGATAATATATAAGTGTTTTTGAGTGGCTAGAACACTACAATAAATTGTAAAGAATGTTTTATCGAAAGATGAAATGAATTTTTTAATCTTAAAACCAAAAAGATTTTATTCTAAATATTTATGTATTTTGTTATTAATTTATCATTTTATTGTAGATATTGATCACCAACGTCTTTAGAAAATATATATAAGTGTTTCATTCTCTATACTATATTTTTTATTTTAAAAAATTGTCAAAAATGTTTTATTCATCAATTACGATAGTTTTTCTCCGATTAAATACCTCTACATATAAAATATAAATATTATACAACTTATATAATTAGTTGTGTACTTGATAAGCTAATTAATATTAAAAAGGACATCTCTTGGAGTTCAATGAAATAAGGTATTTCTCTCAAATAATTTGGATTAAATGATGTCTTGGCAAGTCCCTTATTTAAAATCATTCGTAATCGATGACACTACTTCGATATTCACAAGGCATATTATGTTGTTTATGTTTCGATCAATATGGTTAAAACTTTATATTTTGCAAGTTTAATCTAATATATATAAGGATATAATTATTTACATAATATTTCATTATTATGGACCCATCCTACTTCGAGGAGTAATTCATAGACTCTAATGAACCATTTGAAAGCAAATTTTTATTAAGGTTGAGTATAGTACTTACCATCCCACTACATTCCTTTATTTTTAAATGTCATTAATCGATTGAATGTGTTGGTAAGATAGAAAGTTGAATAACTAAAATTCTAAGGTAGTGTGGAATCACCATAACATTGAACACTCAAAAGTCCATTCTTGGACACTCCTTTGTCTTTTAGCCATTAAAAACATTAAAGCCATTAATTTTAAAAGTTAAAGAATTATAATCTACATGACACCAATAGTCGAATGATTACATAAAACTCATGATTAACATATTTCAACATAATGAACAAAAATATAAATATAAACAACAAAGACTAAAGCATGTTCTAAAATTCGAAATAAATAACATAAGCATAAATTAATGATTGTAAAAAATATACCAAGTTCTTTAATAATAGAATAAATGCTTATTTATAAATAACAAAGAGTAGTGTGAATAAATGTTTATTGTGTCTTATCAAAAAAGTCACAAGTCCTAAAAGTTAGAACCTTTCATAATCGCCACAAATTTTATAAAATAATATTTTAAACCTATTAGTAATTAAAACGAAAACACTATATTATCATTTATTATAAATAACATAAGCATAAATTAATAATTGTAAAATTACATACCAATATCTGTAACATAAGCAATGATGTCAGCGAGTCACTCAACATGAACAAATATTTAGTTGTAAATAAGAAGAAGCAAAGGAGGTTTATAATTTTCATTGTTTTAAATGAGAGGAAAAACCTCTATTTATATACAACAAAGGACAGCACGAATAAATATTTATAATGTCTTATCGGAAAGGTTACAACTATTCGGAAAAGTTGCAACCCTTCGGAAAGGTCACAACTATTTGGAAAAGTTTCAACCCTTAGGAAATGTCACAATTTATCATAAAAGTTACAACTATTCATTAAAGTTGCAATTTTTTTTATAAAAGTCACAACTTTTCAAAAAAGTCGCAACTCTTAATAAAAGTCGTAACTTTTTACAAAAGCCACAACTTTTCATAAAAGTCACAACTCTTCATAAAAGTCACAAATATTCATGAAAGGGAAAGGCTAGTTTTGAAAATAAATAAATTTAAAAGGGAATTCTTGTTTGTGATGGCACCACGTAGTCGGACCTAAGATTTTGTTTTATATATATATATATATATATATATGATATATGATATAAATGTTGTTATATATATATATATATATATATATATATATATATATTACGATTTTTGTATTTGTTACATTTATAGTTATAATAGAATTTGTAAAATATAATTAGCAAATATTATACATATAATAATAACAAATAATAATAACTATAAATAAAGCAAAAATCTTTCCCAAAATTATCTCTCCAGCCTTACTTCACCCTTCCCTTTCCTTATTTGGATCCGAAAACATTCCTCCAAAAAATTAGTAATTACATACATCAAAATCCCCCCCACCCCTAAAATTTTGAAACCCACTTAAATAGCATGCTCCCCCTCCCACTTATCAAAAACCTAGAAATCTTTTTTCCTCTTTCCACGTCATTTATGTGTGCTCCCTCTTCCTTCACCCTTTCTTATCTCAATCTTATGTTCAATTTGTTTTTAATTATATGCTAATATATCTTTTGTAGGTTTACAGAGCCCTCTTAAAGCATATGAGATGAGCTTTTACTAGATGATGTTTTTTACTCAATCATATACTCTAAATTTTCTATTATGTATAAGTTTGAGAAAAGATTGAACCACAGATAATTTATTATATACAATTATATTTTATATTCGTGCTAGAGATTATTGTCTTGACTCCGATCAATGAATATTGCATTGAGTTATATATTGTTGTCTATTTCAAGGTAATTATTTTACCTAGGTATTAATTTAATGATTTGTATTGTATTTTAAGATCTATATCTACGTGTTTTAAAAATTTTAAAAATTATTCGCTGGATTACTTCTTTGTTTACTTTGTCGTTTTTTGACATTCATTTGCTAAACATTATTTTAAAATTTTTATTCAAGACACTGTATTTCTCTTTGAAATTCTGAATGGTTATTCTTTTGGTGATAATACATTCCCAATATTGATAGACATATATCTGGAATAAGAGCATAAAAATGAAAATTTGGGATCGATGATGATCAAGATAAAGTACAATGGAAGATTGTGGTAGGAGATTTGAGAGAAAGAGGAAAATTATATTGCTTTGGACGCAAACAAGAGGATGTTTTGCAAGAATGTATTTGGATTATATTACGTAACTTTTTTATAAGCAACAAATCTTTTGGAAATTCCTTTCATATGAGCGAATGAAGTTGTTTGAAATCTACCTTTTAGCTATATTATAATTATTCATGAGATTATTACTGCTTATGGAAGTAATTTTAAGTTTGTAATTTTTATAGTTATAGCTTAATCTATATGTAATTTTCAAAAATAGACAATAGATTCTCACTTGTCTCAGAAAATTAATACTATTAGTTGTATTTTATATATGTTATGGAGAAGTGTTTGAATTATTAGCTTTGTGAAAATTTTTTTTGTGGGAAATGCTTTAATTTTATATCTATTGGTTTTCTAATTTATAGTTAAGCATAGGTACTATTGCCACAAGATTAAAAATAGAAATAGCCACAAATTTGAAGTTTGATAGAAAATAAATTATATAATTTGCCAAAATAGTATGCATTGTGTCTACAATATAAAAATTGTAACTGATTGATCTGTCACTTTGTACGTCGATACGAAATGTTTCTAGTGAGAGATTGATCTTTGACTTTATGTGTAACTTTCTTGTTAAATTTGATTGATTTAGATATTGTATGTGACTGAACTACTTGACATTGAGATCGACCTTTTTGATTCATTTGATTGTTAAATTGTGAATATTTAAATGTGGATATTGAGCCTTGTGAGCCACGTACAATAGAAATGTTAGGTTGAGTTGATTTCTTATGGGCTGTAGTTTGAGTTCTTGACTTTATGCAATGACATGCTTGAGGTAGTTTTTATGATGGATTCTTGTGGTGTCGGATTTGTTACAGTGAAATTTCGTCGATGGGATTGAGAGTGTTGGAGGATTTTTGTGAAGTCTAGACCTGTTGGATCTTCCCCGTTTTGAGTGCGATGCATTCAGTACAGCCTTACGGTACTTTACGTTCCATAGAGTGTGAGGAGGAGAATTGATTGAGGTTCAAGATCTTGACTAAGGGAAGTTTGTTTAGGAACACGTATGAGGCTCGTTTTCTTTGAGCTTTCTAGGCATTCTATGAAATAGTGTTTTCACATTTTTAAGGTCGACTTTCTTTGTCTTTTCTTATGTTTCTAGATCAGCCAAAGAGGGGGTTTCCTTCTAGTCAATTGTGAGAACTACCAAGGAGGTGGAGTTAATTGTTTTAGAGGAGTTTGGGGAGACTAAAAGGGCCCATACTTCTAGTAAATTTATTGGTGCCTTATCTAGAGGCGAAGGATTGGATAAAGGCAATATCTCCTTTCAGCGTCATGGATCGATTCATGATTCTATGCAATCAACTTGAGGATCTTATAGATTTGGCTGAGGTGTCCATGGTTGTTCGTTCAATGTCTAGTAGAAGTTATTTGTGCCTAAATTTTGCTTTACTTGTGGGGATCAAGTTCATATGATCCAATTGTGCCATCTACACACTCATTAAGGACCTCAACATTTTTTTCTAACTGCTCCTGCTAGAGATTGAGCTCCTTCAGCTACGGGTCGGGGCAGAGTTCAATCTGGTAGAGGTTGTAGGACTTTTAGAAGAGGTGCTCCTGCTCTGCAAGGTGAAGTTAGATCTTTTCCAAGAAGGCCTCACACCGAGACTTCTGATGTTGTGATTAGGGGTGTCAAATGGACGGGTTTGCTCGAAATAAGAGATATTAAAATTGGTTGAGATAGAAATCGAGCTGGATCTTGACCCGCCCAAGTTTACTCTGGGCTCAAATGGGTTGCATTCAAATAGGTTAAAAACGGGTTGGCTCTTGACCCTCCCAATTTGACCCGATTATTCTCAACAATTTTAACATACTAATATTTAACTTTTATAATCACAATAAAATTTTCGCTCAAGATATTTCTAAAAAAAGTGACAAATGGATACAAAAATCGTAAAAATGTTTAGTATATAATAATTTATACCTTTACTATAGGAACATAACTTAGTAAAAAATATTACGACGTGTTGAAATTTGAGATAGAATTGGGCTCAATTGAAGATTCTCTTAAAATGAGTTGGGCTTGAATGTGTTAAGATTGATCCCAATTCAAATTATCGTGAGTCCAACCCATAAAATTATGGGCGAGTTGGGCGGGTTACCTATGTTTGGGTTAAGTTTTGACACCCCTAGTTGTGATCAAATGTACCCATGAATTTTTGTAGCCATCAATTTCAAAATATACTAACAATTGTGGCAAATAATAGTTCTACTAATCCAAAGCCATCTAATTCTTATTTTTTTTCTTAATAGCTATGTACAATATTTTCATAGTAAACAACTCTAAAGAAGTACTCATCTTATCATAATTTTCTCTTTGACATAGATTTATCTTTTCACCTATAAAATTTTCTTTCAGTCGAACTTGAATTTTGGATGGAGAATTATTAAGACCTCCATCATTTTTGTAAAAAATTAGATCATCAATTCCATTAGGTTGCTAGACACATACAATATACCAGAATGGAGATGGGTACAATTTGGATTCAAAACGTGATCTCGTTGCAGTAGAATCTTCAACAATATTTGTACACAAATTATGAGCGGGTGGAGGTAAGTTTTCTTTTTAAACATCAAATACACAACAAAAAATGTTAGTATAAAAAATACTTGTCAATATAATGAAAACATACTATTTCAAAGAGAAATAAATTGATGTTTCATTGAGAAAAGAGAGGAAGAATGTTTGTAGGAAGATAGAACAAAGTCATACGGACAGAAAAATAATGATTAATTATTATTCTAAAGAATATTAAATAACTACGAATGGTAATAAAGCTCTCATGCAGATTGAATTTGTTTAGAGCTTTTCCAATCCAATAAGCGGCTCTTTTTAAAAAAAGATAAAATAAATAGACTTATTGGATTGAATATGAATGATTGAGATTAAGATGTGAAAAACAATCACACTAAATGAATTGAATATAAATGATTCAATTTTAGATCTCCATTAAGTGCAAACAAATGAGTCATTACTCTCCTTTCATATCCGGTTTAAAACATATTATTATGCTTTTTTGTTGCTATAAAGTATCTATAATTGCAGATATATCAATTAAGACGCAAAAAACAAATTTCTCCATTTTATCTTCTTCACCATTACAAAAAATGTTGTGTGGTAGCGCAGAGCGCGCACACACACTACTTTTCTTCACTTTGGCTAGTTTATTGCACAATTTGATTAATGAACATTTCATTGTCTTTTAAATAGTTTATTTAAAATAAAAAATAATATAAATATTCCTATTGAATGTTAAATCAAATAGATATTAAATTTGGTGGAGGAGAAAATGGTAATCCAACTTTGAAGGTTGGATATTCCCACTTTCAAGCATATATACGATAATATTTGTCACAGACTTATTATTGTTACTCTTGTACTAAACATATAGACATGATAAACATACAAATTTGTATTTGTTTTGTCCCTTTTTTGCTTTTATTCACTAAAGTAAGAACTTTATTTGTGTTTTTCACTTAAAGTGCCAACTAATTTCAAAACTATTTTTCACTTAAAGCCCAAGAGATCTCAAAACTATTTTGCACTTAAAGCCTCAACAGATCTCAAAACAATTTTGCACTTATTGATCTTTATTACACTGATTTCTATTTATTTTACACGCAGATGTGCTAAAATTCCCCTTAACTATTAGAATTTGTACAGAACCACCATGCATCCATCTTTCGTCCACCAGATATCCTAATACCAATCTTTTATCTAAAACCTACCCTCGATATTAACTATTTCACTCATATTTGATCTTCTTTTGACAGCTCACTTAAGGTTAAATTACTAAATGTACATTTATTATGTTGCCAGATTTGATTGGTTTAATTTTCAAATCTTCTCTAATAAGTAAGTAAAAGCCACATTTTAAAAAATACTTTTTTTAACTTAATAATAAAAACAATATTTGATTCTTATTTTCACCTAATACACTTGAAAATAATATTAAAATTAATTAATTTGATTAGATCTTCATATTGCAATATTTTTAATTAACCTATAATTTATTTTAATCTAACTCATAAATAGATATCCAAACTAGGACCAATACTTGTCAAGACTGCTTGTCCATCTATATTTTTCTATTATTCCTATTAATATAAAATTTTCTATCAATTATCAAATTTTCTTTTTCATTTCATTTTTTTAATTCTTTTTAAAATCTTTCATAATAATTAGGATATCAAGGAGTCAAGCTTGAAATGAATTTACATGTTCATATTCTTGTAATTTTGTATTTTATCATGGTATGAAGGTGGGAGTGGGGATATGAGAAAAGGTTTTATTTTTTTAATTTAAATTTTGGGTATACAAAAAATAAAAACTAGTATACATACATACTTAATTGATTAAAATTATTCATTATTGAATTAATTGTTTCTATATGAATGTATTATTATTTTTTCTCATTTTTTTCTCCCTTCTTTTGTCATAATTTTAAAAAAATTAAAACTGAAAATGGTGGAAAAGATAAAAAAAAAAAAAAAGTGGATGGGAGAGAAAGAGAAGGGGTGTAAGGGAGGGGAGTGTAGAGAGTAGAGGACTAACATTTTTAATATGTTTAGGTTACTATTGAATTGAACATGTGGCCTGTATTATGAGCTCATATATATGTTATTTAAAATCATTTTAAGAGAAAAGAACCAAAAATTTCCTTAAACTATTAGATTGGTACAATATTACCCTCCGTCCATCTTGTGAGTTTGAACTGTTAGACATAATGGTACTTTGTATAGAAAAGATTGATTTCAAGGGTATTTGGGTGTCAAAAGGAGGGTGAATTATAGTGTTGTGCTAATTTAAATAGTTCTGGGGAATTTTAGGTATTTCTCCAATGTTTATAACATCCTTTGACATATGTTGTAACTGGTCGGCCCCTCTAATAATTACTTGTTGAAATTGGAATGACCTCGAAAGAAGGTGTATTGACATCGGAAGCTACTTGAAGTATGCATCAAGGATCAAAGAAAACAAAAACAACTGCACACTTGTTATGATAGAAAGTCAGCTGAATCTTATGGTATTATTATGGGTCATTTATTTTGTAACACCTCAAACTCAAGAAAATAAAAAAAATGTAGCTTTCAAGAATCTGGTGTCAAACCAACCGAAACCTCCCACGGACCGTAGGTAGAACCAGTGGTTCAGTCCTAGAATAACAAAAATTTCAAAATCTTCTGATGACACCGATGGTCGTGAACCACGGTCCGTTGAGTTACTCATGGATCGTACGTTGGTTCCGTCATTGAGGTACAAAATTTGATGGTGTGTAAACCCACCCATGGTCGACCAGTATGATCCTTGTTGGGCCTACAGACTGTAGGTCTTATCGTAGATGAGGGTTGAGAACAAACTAGACTAAAATGGATGTTGAGTCAACTTAAGATGGTCATATATTTTAGCACAAAATTATTAGGTGGACCACTAAATATCAAATTAAGGAGAATTGAATAAATTTTCCAACACCACCGAGTTTGTGTTGAGTAAAACTTTATGCTCATTTTCGTGAAGCATTGTCTGGAAGACTAAAAACCAAGACGACAGGAAACAATTGGTAGTCCAAACGACAGTTTTGAGGTCCTTTTGTAGATGGCCTTCGCCAGCTTTTATGTTAGGGTCATTTAGGTCTTATCACTATGCATTGGTTCTTTTAAACTACAACAAGGGTTCAAGACTTCATTTGCATGAATTCTCCTTAGTTTCTAGGGTCGGACATTTGTAAGGACCAATAAAACATTATTGACAAGGTTAAGAAAGCTTGACCAAACCTCTTAAGAACAATCATCAATCTTATTCAAGGTTCACCCCAAAAATCTAAAGTGTTTCCCCATAGATTTTATCACCTCGTGTATGAGATTTCACTACTGGATTTCTTTCATCAACGAGGTCCCTAAAATTCAGGCAGCTCCTTCATTCTTCATATCTTGTTTGAACCTACGGTTTGTTAAACCTTGGAGTTTTGTTGTGATTTAACCATTGTAGTATGCTTAATCAAAATGAAATGTTTTGTCCGAATATTATCTTAATTCGTTGTATGAATATCATAACCCTAGATTTTTATATAATCTTTTAGTTCATGAATTGTACGTACTAGTTTAGTTACATAGATAATCATACTCCAGATTTTGAAGATTACAGTATTAGTATATAAGTGTTGCATTTTGAGATGGCATGCCAATATTTTGAGCTATTTTGTATTTCAATTACATCCGTGTAATTAAATATTCAGTAGAGAGTAGACTTAGCACTTATTTGGACTAGGATTCAGTATACTCTAATATTCCAAATATATCATGCCCTGGTAGGATTATAAGTCCCCTTTAATGAAAATTAGATTTAGTTGTCACACAAGGCATGCCTTTATACCCCTAGAAAAGTATATTGGGTTATCTTGATGGGGTGTAGACAACGGGCTCCATCTTTAGCTCATGTAATTTATCTTAGTTACAAGTAGCTCCCTGTAATACCCCAAAAATATAATGACCTAAGCAAGAACCTTGCACGATGTATGTTTACTCAAAAATGGTTTAAAAAGTTTTTATATACCTAACCTAATGTAATTAACTTAGTTTTGATGTGCTAGTGCATAAACGTCAAGAAACGACCATGACGCCTAGAAACTAGTAAAATTGAACTAATGTGTTCTTAGTTCTTCTAATAGATTTTATACTGTCGTATCATGATTAAAGCTTGTAAAAGATTTATATGTGTAAGAATACATGTTTATGGCCCAAACATCTGGGTACAACCCCCTAAGGACCACCCTAGGGATCTTTGAGGAGGACCTAAAAGCTGTAAAAAAAATAGCACCACTTACAAAGCCAACCTACGGCCAGTAGACTGGTCTACCGACTGTAAGTCATGATCGTAGGTGGGGAATTAGTGTTGGTGATCTAGGATGCGAAAATTGATCCTATGAACCAAACAATAATGGTGCAGGATGGGGCGTAACACAACCTACAGTCCGTAGGTGGTGGCCGTAGATGCTGCCGAAAAGTTAATTTAATGTTTTTAAGTTAGGGGTCGCATTTCGAGTTAGTTAATTAATTAGGGGTTAGTAGGTGCGGTTATTTATTTAATTAACGTTCTAGAAAAAATTGTAAGTACTTCAAATTAAGACTTTAACTCTCACAACTAAACTCTCAAACTCAACTCATAACTCAACTTCCCTCTTAAAACTCTCTCATCTAATGAACTCCATTAAAGAAGAATGACAAGCTCCAACTAGAGCATCAAGAACTTGACTTTTCTCCATAAATCCCTAAGGAATTATCAATTTATGGAGTCTATTCAGTCTGGGATATTTTCCCCAAGAGGTCCTTTAAAAGTTGGATTTCAAAGTTCCCTAAATCGCTAAGTTATACTCAATTCCATGGGTTTCTTTATAAACTGGATTAGTTTGATCAAAATTGTTTATTTATGATTATATATGGATTTTTATGTATTAATTGAAGTAGGCATTGTGTTCTTTTACCGAATTCACTAAAGACCCATGAATTTTCCTTCTTTCTTAATCCTAACCCTAACTTTTGTTGAATGATTATTTGAATGTATTTATATAGTATGTTTCTATAAAATTTATTATTTTATTATGTTGTTAACCTATATTATGGATGAATTATCATGAAATTATGGTTATATCTTTAAGGGAATCTTGAAGTCTATGAGTAAGGGCTTTCATGATCAAGAACATGATATTATTGAATTGTTGATTCACCTTTGGTAAGGTTGTTTACTTTATGTATGTTTTCTAAGTAGAGTTATGATTTACTCTTCCATATAAACCTAAGAATTACCAAGTATTTCATGTTATGGTTATGAATGTTATGCTATTATATGAATATTTATGTTCTGAGATGTCACGACCCAAATCGAGCCGCAAGTGGCACCCACATTTATTCTCCTATGTGAGCGAACCAACCAATCTAATCCCAATTCTTACCAATATTTCAACCATAATAAACAGAATATAATGCGGAAGACTTAAAACTCATTAATATAACCAATAAATAACTTCTAAAATTTAATACTTATTATTCCCAAAATCTGGAAGTCATCACCACAAGAACATCTATCCTCAAATTACTAAATCTAAGAGTATCTAAGAAGCTAAAATAAATGAACGGCTAGTCAATGCCAGAACTTCAAGGCATCAAGACGTAAATGAGAGGGAATCCAGTCCGAGCTAGGAACAATAGCTCACCCTGAAATCTGACGTGATGAAGACTGGGTAGAGTTGGGGACGAGTTGAAGACGATGGCACGTTTGCTGCACTCCACAAATAACAAAGAGAAACAAATACAAGTAGGGGTCAGTACAAAACACAAGTACTGAGTAGGTATCATCGGCCAACTCAAAATAGAAAGCAATATATATCGAATAATAACATAAAACCAACCAAATACTTAACAGGTGATAGCAACAAGTATAAGAATCATTTGCAAGAACACCAAACACATCTATGAGGACTCAAGCCTCCACACCGTACTCACTTAAGAATTAGGTTCTTCAAATCGGTGTATATTACCATAATTCAAGATTCATTGTCTTTGTTCTTCTTGTGTCGGAACGTGACACTCCGATCCCCTACTATCCTAGTGTCGGAACGTGACACTCCGATCCTCTACTATCCTGGTGTCGGAACGTGACACCCGATCAATTACCCTCATTCTTTTAGTTCATCAAGCCTTCTTTTATACCAAGGCATCATGATTAACAAAGTGGATTTAAGGTTTAAGATTCACAGCCTCATCTTTCCAACCCACTACAATTACATAATCACATCATGCAAGCATACAATTAAGCATATAGAAGACTTTACAATACTACCCAATACATATCATTCGCTACTAAGAGTTTACTATGAAATAGCATAAACCATAACCTACCTCCACCGAAGAATCGTGATTGATCAATCTACTTCTCCAAATCCTTGCTGTCTCTTCGTTCTTCTCTCTCTCTCGCTCGTTCTCTCTTCTTTCTCTCTCTGTTCTTTCTATTTTTCTTATTCAAACCTTTTTTTCTTTTACCCTAATTGTCATATAATTAAGTATAAAAGATGATAAAAATAACCCCCTTTTTATTTCAAGGTTATCTCCTTTAACCCCCACGTAATTGAATTATTAACATTAATCCACTAACTTTATAATTATAAGCATGAATAGTCCAAAACGCCCCTTAAACACTTTTAACAGAAATACGACCCAGTCAGGGTTACGCAGCCTGTGACGGTCCGTCACTACTGTGACGGTCCGTACTGCATGTCCGTCACAAAGTTCAGAGAGTTAATTCTGTGGAAAGATTTGTGACGGTCCGTCGTGCCAACGACGGTCCGTCCTGCCATTCCGTCGTGAAGTTCAGAGAGTCGATCTCAGTACCCAAATTTTCAGAATCTAAGTGTTTTGGAACGAGACCCCCTCGACGGTCCGTCGTGCCCATGACGGTCCGTCGTGGGATCCGTCGACCCAGACAGTTATTACCAGAAATAAACTCTACTGCTCAAAACGACTAAACAGGTCGTTACAATAGATACCAATTTACCCATCGTTCGTCCTCGAACGATCACAAGAAGAAAAACAAGGGCGAAAAGGAGTACCTGAATCTGTAAACAGGTGTGGGTATCTTTCTCGCATATCAGCCTCCTTCTCCCAAGTAGACTCTTCAACTGGTCGATTCTTCCATTGAACTTTGATGGATGCAATCTCCCTTGATCTCAACTTGCGAATTTCTCTATCTAGAATGGCAACAGGCTCCTCCTCATAAGACAAATTCTCATCAAGCAGAACTGAATCCCAACGAATGATGTAGTTTCCATCCCCATGGTATCTTTTCAACATAGACACATGAAATACCGGGTGCACTCCTGACAGTCCTGGAGGCAAGGCTAATTCATAAGCCACCTCCCCTACTCGCTTAAGTACTTCAAATGGTCCAATATACCTTGGGCTTAGCTTACCTCTTTTACCAAACCGCATCACCCCTTTCATGGGCGAAACCTTCAGCAAGACTTGTTCACCCTCCATGAACTCCAAGTCCCTAACCTTTCGATCTGCATATTCCTTTTGCCTGCTTTGAGCCGCTAGAAGCTTTTCTTGAATAGATTTAACCTTCTCTAATGAATCCCTCAAAAGATCAGTACCCCAAGGTCTAACCTCAAATGCATCAAACCAACCAATGGGAGACCTACATCTCCTTCCATACAATGCTTCGAAAGGAGCCATATCAATACTTGAGTGATAGCTATTATTGTATGAAAACTCCGCTAAGGGTAAGAAGTTATCCCAATGACCACCAAATTCTATCACACATGCACGAAGCATATCCTCCAACACTTGAATCGTTCGCTCAGACTGTCCATCGGTCTGAGGGTGAAATGCAGTACTAAGGTCCAACCTAGTACCTAATTCCGCATGCAATGTTCTCCAAAACTTAGAAGTAAACTGCGTACCTCTATCTGATATGATGGAGAGTGGAACTCCATGCAACCGAACAATCTCTGAGATGTAAAGTTTGGCTAACTTCTCTGCATTGTAAGTCACCTTGACCGGAATGAAATGAGCAGACTTAGTTAACCTATCAACAATTACCCAAATAGAGTCATACTTACCCATTGTCTTTGGAAGACCAACCACGAAATCCATTGCGATTCTCTCCCATTTCCATTCAGGAATGGGCATTCTCTGAAGTGTTCCTCCGGGCCTCTGGTGTTCATACTTTACTTGTTGACAATTTGGACATTTGGCAACAAAATCAACAATGTCGCGCTTCATTCTACTCCACCAAAAGTGTTGCTTTAGGTCACGATACATCTTGGTTGCACCAGGGTGTATAGAATACCTTGAACTATGAGCCTCTGTCAGAATAGTGTTGATCAAATCATCAACACGGGGTACACATACCCTTCCCTTGATTCTCAAAACACCTTCCTCATCGATTGTTGCTTCTTTAGCCTCTCCTCGCAACACTTTATCTCGGATCCGGATCAATTTCTCATCATTAAACTGTTTTCCCTTGATCTTGTCAAGAAAAGAAGATCTCGCCTCCACACTGGCCAAAAATCCTCCCTTCTCATTTACTTCCAACCTCATAAGGTCATTAGCCAGAGTCTGAACCTCTCTAGCCAATGGGCGTCTAGAAGCTTGTAAGTGAGCTAGACTACCCATGCTCCCTGCTTTTCTACTTAAGGCGTCTGCCACCACATTAGCCTTTCCTGGGTGATACAAGATAGTGACATCGTAATCCTTCAGTAGTTCCATCCATCTCCTCTGTCTCAAGTTCAAATCTTTCTGAGTAAAGACATACTGTAGGCTACGATGATCCGTATAGACTTCACACTTAACCCCATATAGATAGTGTCTCCATTGCTTTAATGCAAACACTACCGCAGCCAACTCCAAATCGTGGGTCGGATAATTACGTTCATGCACCTTTAATTGCCTCGAAGCATAAGCAATTACGTTCTTCTCTTGCATTAGCACTGCACCCAAACCAGAATAGGATGCATCACAATACACAATGAAGTTCTTACCCTCTACTGGCAAGGTAAGGATAGGTGCGGTAGTCAGCAAGGTCTTGAGTTTCTGAAAGCTTTCCTCACATTCATCCGACCATACAAATGGAACATTCTGCTTAGTCAAGTTCGTCAATTGGGAAGCAATAGAAGAGAATCCCTTGACAAATCTACGGTAGTAACTGGCTAAACCAACAAAGCTTCTTATTTCTGACACATTAGTAGGTCTTACCCAATTCTTCACTACTTCGATCTTAGAAGGATCCACCATCACCCCATCCTTAGAAACCACGTGCCCCAAGAAGGACACTGCATCTAGCCAAAACTCACACTTAGAGAACTTGGCATAAAGCTTTTTCTCCCTCAACATTTCCAATACCATTCTCAAATGCTCCTCATGTTCCTCCTTACTTTTAGAGTATATTAGTATATCATCAATAAATACGATCACAAAGAGATCCAAATATGGCTTAAAAATCCCGTTCATCAAACTCATGAACGCAGCAGGGGCATTCGTAAGACCAAAAGACATCACTACAAATTCGTAATGCCCATACCTGGTTCTAAAAGCAGTCTTTGGCACATCCGTTGCCCGTATTTTCAGTTGATGATAACCGGATCTCAAGTCAATCTTAGAGAAGACACAAGCACCTTGTAACTGATCGAACAAGTCATCAATGCGAGGAAGAGGATACCTGTTCTTTATGGTTACCTTGTTCAACTGCCGGTAGTCTATGCACATCCGAAAACTCCCATCCTTCTTCTTCACAAACAAAACCGGAGCACCCCAAGGAGATGCACTTGGTCTAATGAAGCCTTTGCTCAACAACTCTTGAAGTTGGGCTTTTAACTCCCTTAACTCCGCAGGAGCCATTCTATAAGGGGGTATAGAAATGGGGCGAGTACCCGGTTCAAGATCAATACAGAAGTCAATATCCCTATCTGGTGGCATACCAGGAAGATCTGCAGGGAACACATCCAGAAACTCACGGACCACCGAAACCGACTCAATCGAAAGTACTTGGGTAGTATCATCCTTGAGATGTGCCAAGAAAGCTAAACACCCTTTACTAACCATTTTCTTAGCACGAAGAAAGGAGATGATACGCACCGGATTGGAAGTGTAGTCACCCTCCCACACTAACGGATCTGTCCCAGGCTTGGCTAACGTCACTGTTTTAGCATTACAATCCAAGATCGCAAATTGCGGAGAAAGCCAAGTCATACCCAGAATTACATCAAAATCAACCATTTCTAAGATAACCAAATCTACATAAGTGTTGCTCCCCACAAAGTTCACCAAACAAGACCTATATACCTTTTCAACTACCACAGACTCACCCACCGGAGTAGAAACACGAATAGGCATATCAAGTAATTCACAACGTAAATTAAGACCATTAGCAAATGAGGAAGATACATAAGAAAATGTGGATCCCGGATCAAACAATACAGAAGCCATGCAATCACAAACCAGAAGATTACCTGTGATGACAGCATCAGATGTCTCCGCCTCCGATCTCCCAGGGAAAGCATAACAATGGGCCCTTTCGTTTGTTTGTCCGTTGCCCCTACCATGTTGTGTTGTAGTGGCTCCAGTTTGCCCATCACCCCGGCCGTTTTGGTGACCACCATTACCTCGGCCACCACGTCCTCCAGAATAACGGCCTCTACCATGACCACCTCTGCCTCTAGCTATTGGGGGTCTATAACTCTGTTTTGGACAATTCCTCCTAATATGTCCAGTCTCCCCACATCCATAACACTCTCTGGATTCAAGCATAGGTCTCTCAGAGAAATGTTGACCGGTCTGAGGTGGACCCCCAACTACAGTCTGTAGTGAAGACTGAACGGGTCGAACTGAGTAACCTCCGGAACCCTGTCCTCTAGAGTAAGAACCATTAAACTCACCTCCCTTTCGAAACCTCTTTGATGTCGATGCCGTAGTGAATTCGTCTGGCTTCACTCCTTCCACCTCTATCACGAAATCTACCACTTCTTGGAAGGATTTCGCTGTAGCCGCTACCTGTAAGGCTGAAATCCGCAAATCTGACCTCAACCCTTTCACAAAACGGCGAATCCGCTCTTGTGAACTGAAGCAAAGCTGAGTGGCATACCTAGATAATGCACGAAACTTAGCCTCATACGCAGTGACCGTCATTCTGCCTTGCTCTAGGCTCAAGAACTCATCTCTCCTCCTATCCCTCAAGGTCCGGGGGATATACTTCTCCATAAATAAGCTAGAGAATGACGCCCAAGTCATGGGTGGTGCCTCTGTTGGTTGACACTCAACATGTGACCGCCACCACATTTTGGCGTTCCCTTGAAACTGATAAGTCACAAACTCAACACCAAACCGTTCTACTATACCCATCTTATGTAGTAACTCATGACAATCAACCAGAAAATCGTAGGCATCCTCAGATTCAGCACCCTTGAAGACTGGAGGTTTCAATTTCAAGAACTTACTGAAAAGTTCATGCTGATCGTTTGTCATTATAGGCCCTGTAGTCAGACGAGGAAACGTGCCTATTTCCAATGGAGCATCCATGCGGGGAGCCGCAGCGGTTGCCTGTTGTACTTCCGGAACCTGAGGTGTTGGTGCAGAAAACACTGGAGGTGTCTGGCCTTGATCAGATAACCCACTAAGATAAGCCAGAACCTGATTGATCATCTCTGGGGTAGGTTGGGGTGGCAATCCCTCATTCTGTACTTGTTCATTCTCCCCTTCCTCACCCTCTATTACTACTTCCTCAGTCGGTGGAGGAGTCACCGCCCTAGTACTAGCTGGGCCAGGTGCTTGTCCTCTTCCTCTAGAGGACTTCCTCCCGCGAACTCTACCACGGTCTCTTGCTACTGCTCCTCTTCGAGTTACAGCCCCAGTGGCTGGCTCAGACGCATCTTGTCTTGCCGGTGTTGGTGTTGGCGCAGTTGTTGCTCTAGTTCTAACCATCTGCGAAATAGAGTGAAGATGGTCAGATACCAATTTGTATCACGTAGATACCAATTGGATCCAAGTAATAGCACGAAAGAAAGAAAGAATGGAATTTTCCTAAAGTCCTATAGCCTCTCAAAGAAAAGTAAAAGCGTCCCCCTACCGTTCCTCAAGACTCTACTAGACTCGTTCTTGTGCGATGAGACCAACGAACCTAATGCTCTGATACCAAGTTTGTCACGACCCAAAACGAGCCGCGAGTGGCACCCACATTTATTCTCCTATGTGAGCGAACCATCAATCTAATCCCAATTCTTACCAATATTTCAACCATAATAAAAAGAATATAATGCGGAAGACTTAAAACTCATTAATATAACCAATAAATAACTTCTAAAATTTAATACTTATAATTCTCAAAATCTGGAAGTCATCACCACAAGAACATCTATCCTCAAATTACTAAATCTAAGAGTATCTAAGAAGCTAAAATAAATGAACGGCTAGTCAATGCCAGAATTTCAAGGCATCAAGACGTAAATGAGAGGGAATCCAGTCCGCAAGGAACAATAGCTCACCCTGAAATCTGACGTGATGAAGACTGGCTAGAGTTGAGGACGAGTTGAATACGATGGCACGTTTGCTGCACTCCACAAATAACAAAGAGAAACAAATACGAGTAGGGGTCAGTACAAAACACAAGTACTGAGTAGGTATCATCGGCCAACTCAAAATAGAAAGCAATATATATCGAATAATAACATAAAACCAACCAAATACTTAAAAGGTGATAGCAACAAGTATAAGAATCATTTGCAACAACACCAAACACATCTATGGGGACTCAAGCCTCCACACCGTACTCACTTAAGAATTAGGTTCT
>NC_028642.1:9999368-10045797 GCF_001406875.1 Solanum pennellii
CCCAATACATATCATTCGCTATTAAGAGTTTACTATGAAATAGCATAAACCATAAACTACCTCCAACCGAAGAATCGTGATCGATCAATCTAGTTCTCCAAATCCTTGATGTCTCTTCATTCTTCTCTCTCTCTCGCTCGTTCTCTCTTCTTTCTCTCTCTGTTCTTTCTATTTTTCTTATTCAAACCTTTTTTTCTTTTACCCTAATTGTCATATAATTAAGTATAAAAGATGATAAAAATAACCCACTTTTTATTTCAAGGTTATCTCCTTTAACCCCCACGTAATTGAATTATTAACATTAATCCACTAACTTTATAATTATAAGCATGAATAGTCCAAAACGCCCCTTAAAAACTATTAACAGAAATCCGACCCAGTCAGGGTTACGCGGCCTGTGACGGTCCGTCACGACTGTGACGGTTCGTACTGCATGTCCGTCACAAAGTTCAGAGAGTTAATTATGTGGAAAGATTTGTGACAGTCCGTCGTGCCAACGACGGTCCGTCCTGCCATTCCGTCGTGAAGTTCAGAGAGTCGATCTCAGTACTCAAATTTTCAGGATCTAAGTGTTTTGGAACGAGACACCCTCGACGGTCCGTCGTGCCCATGACGGTCCGTCGTGGGATCCGTCGACCCAGACAGTTATTACCAGAAATAAACTCTACTGCTCAAAACGACTAAACAGGTCGTTACATGTGATGATTATGGTAGTGTTGTTATGTTGAATAGAACGTAATTCTCATGAACATTATATGACTATGGTATGAATGAATACATTTTCACATGACGTTTGTTCTAAGATGAAACGTCATTCTCCTCTTGTAACCCTTGAGCTAAATTATATATGAGGTATTAATTACCTAATGTATTCGATATGAACTAATGCTTAAGTAAAGAATAAAGATTACCTACAAAGGTGAATTGTGCTTAGAACCGACAGGATATGAATGAGACAGGTTTCTTCTCAAAGGAAGGAAAGTTCCCCCAATGGTATCATGATATGGAAACCCACAGGTTATTGTGTATAATGTTTCTAGTAACAATCTTCATATCCCTTCACTATGAAGCCCACATAGTTTTTAGCTAGAGGATTCACCTATATACTATCATGAATGTATGCCCTTCCTAGGAAAGTAAAACACTCTCTTTTAAGTGTGGTAGATACACACAAGATTCCATATAGCTCACATGGTCTTTGTTTTTTATTGAAAAGTTTCCCAAATGCTTAAAATATGAATGAAAATAAGAACATGAATTCTAACTAGGGCTTCTTGAGAGATACTACTTAGTATAGGTGATGGTATGGGACGTTACCTATGCATTGCACAAGTGGGTCTTAAAAATGTTTCTTGTGTGAGTTCTTTACGTTTGAATACTTATGAATGATCTTACGATTGATTTACTTATTATGATGACTAATAATTTAAGTGACTATGCTTATGACTTCTTTATGGTGCTTAGTATATATTGGGGTATGAGACTTCATTTGTACATTGCATAAGTGATCCTGAAAGAGGGTTGTGGGTGATGTCTAATGATGTAATGATGAATGAACTCAAGCATGTAAGATATGAACTATTGCTTTTGTATAATGTTACTTATGATCATGAATGTCTCTCTATATCAAGGTATGGATTTTTTGTGTATTCCTTGAATGTGCATTATGACTTTTAACTTGAAATGGCATGTTTTCAACAAAAAGTCCCTTTGCGAATCTTTTAATGGTTTTAACTTCATGGTTCCCATGTACAGTACAAGTGGAATGTACTAACCCATATTTATCTTATTTTTCTAACAATTGTAGGCTCGAGCTAGTAGGTACTTTTTTGAATTGAAAAAAGGCTTGGATTGCATTCTCCAAGGCCATTTGGTATGTATGTCCTCGTGTTCGAAGGACAACATGAAACTTTAATGAATTCTTTCTAACTTGTAATAGATTATTATTGTACTTTGCATTCTTATTCATTTGATTGTAAAGTCCTAAGGATCATAATTTGTGATATTTATGTTTAACCTAGATGTTTAATGAAACATGTTTCGATACTCTATTTTAATATATGAAAGAGTATGACATTAATCGTAAAAGTTTTAAAAGTTTCCGCAATATTCATTCTCTTATGTAATGAAGATTTGCTAAGGGATTGTCTAAGATACCTTTAGGGTCGAGTACGTCGTTTTACAAATTGGGGATGATCTCATTCCGTGACAAACTTGGTATCAGAGCATAAGATTGTTGGATGATAATTAATATTGAGGTCTCATGAACCACGTCATTAGAGTCTTGTTCATGAGTGTTAACCGTGTCAAACTTATGCATTAGAGGCTATGTGATGTGTCACGCCCCGAGATACCCCTGATACGCGGACACGAAACCTAGGACCAGAAGTGATCCCAAGCTAACCCGGCTGCCATGATCATGAGCATACTAAAGATAATAAACTGATGTGGAAGCTATATAACTAAAAGATGGGGAATACTCATATGCTAAAACTGATATATATAAAAATTGATGAGTCTAATACAATGAAGTTACTAACTCAACACTAAGCTGAAACTATCTATGTCTGAAATAAGCCTCTAAACTGGACCTAAAATACTGTGACAAGCCCCAGCGAAATCTAGCAAAAACTGAAACTAAAAGAATAAATGCTAAAATGAAACTCATAACTGTTGTCCTCGGAGAATGAAGACTCACCACTGAATCTACTATACTGGAGATCAAGAAATCGATCTATGCGTGATCTGGATGCTGAGAAACTAAAGCTACATCACGAGAAGATGTAGCGCACATATGCGTCAGTACTTGAAAGGTACTGAGCATGTAGGATAAAGTAAAGCTGAAATAAAACATGACTGAACAAGCATAAAAACAAGTATAATAATCTAATTTGATAAACTGAATTCTGAGTTATCTAAATGTAATGACCAATTTATAACATGCTAAAACTAAATAATGAATATACTGATGAATGGTCAATGCAGAGAGTCTGACTGAACTGTGGGAGCTACTAATAACCGATAATAAAAATTCGTGAGCTAAATGTGGAGTCCGATGTATACGCCCCATTGAGAGGACCAAATATACCCTGCCAAAGGTATAAAGGCATGCTGGCTTGATCACTGAATTGATTGCCCACAGAGGGGACTTACAACCTACTTGGCTTGTAATTATGGGACTATAGGGTATGCTGAACCCTAGTTCATCTTCGTATTATACTAATCCCATGGATTTATATAGTTAATTGATTATGTTTGAATTTTCTGTAAATACTGGATAGCTCATAACTGAACATGGAAACTGAGGATGCAACATCTAATTTGACAATGATGCAATAAAAAATGAGGCATGTATAACTGAATAACTGAAATATCTGACCTAGAATGTTCAATTCAAGAACTAAGGAAATACAAAGCTAGGGTTGTGAATTTGATGTGATAAACTGAATAATAGCTTTACAATATGATTTGGAACATATATTAAGTAAATTCATGAAGTTCTATCAAAGTCATAGAAACCCTCGATCTAAGAATGATGTGGGAATCAATAACTGACTGAAAACTAGGGACCCACTGGGTGAAAGGAACCCATTATTTAAAACACACAAACCTGGTGATGAAATCCACAGAAAACTACTTAGGTTTCGGGGCTAGAACTGCTGTAACTTGTTTCTTTCTTGAACTAGGGTTCTTGAGCTTTTTCTCCTCTCTTGCTTTAAATTTTATAAGGTTTGATTTTATGATTTGACTTATGTATGTTTTAGTTATGTTTTTAGGCTTAAACTGACTAAAATATGATGATTTAGGATAAAAACGACGTATCTTAAGGTTTAAATGAAGTGCGAAAAGACCAAAAGACCCCTGGGTAAGTTGCTGTCGGACCAAATGACGACCTGGACAGGTGATCCATCATTCCATCGACGGTCCATCATTTGGTCCGTAGGATGGGCCTGTTCGACAGGCCTTTACTAAAATGGGAATAACTTTTTACTTTGAGGTCGAATTATAGCAAGGTTGAAGGGTATGGAAAGATATTAAATTATCTATCTATGGGTAGTTCATACAACACCTCATTCTTTTTGTTCTCAGAGTTATGACTATTTGAAGTTGACCCAACTGCATTTTCCCCTTAATTATCTCCTAACTCCCACCTACAGTAAGACCTACGGACCTTAGGTCCACCTATGGACCGGTGGTCATCCATGGCTCTTGTAAGAGAGTGGTTGAAGGGGGGTCTTGATCGACGGTCATGGATTATAGACCGTAGTCTGACCTACGGACCGTAAGTCCGTCCATTTACCAACACTTGACCATTTTCGTGGACTGAGATTTTTGAGAGTTTTTGATTCTATCGACGGTTGTGCAGGACGGACCGTGGGTCAGGCTACAGTCCATCGATTGTCACGTTGGCTACACCCGCAGTTTTTATGATGAACTAATTTTTTGTCTGTTTTGGATACCGGGTGTTACATTATCTCCCCCTTGAGAACATTTGTCCTCGAATGAAGACTAAACTAGGTTGAATAGAGGGAGAGAGAGCTACAAACCCTACTACTAAACACTGTGAACATAGTTTCTGACTGAATTGAGTTCAGATAACATGTAAATACGCTGAAAATGTAAGTACAAACTGAGGGAACATGATTCAAAGACTGAATTCAAGCATAAAAAACTCCAAACTATTACCTCAAGATGAAGTGGAATCGGAAGGAAAAAGGTGAGGATACTTGGCTGTCATGGCTGCTTCTGCTTCCCAAGTAGCTCCCTCTACGGACTGACTCCTCCAAAAAAACCTTGACTGAAGCGACTTCTTTGTTTCTCAACCTTCTAACCTGACGGTCAAGAATCTCATCTGGTACATCCTCATATGAAAGACTATCTTTCACCACCACACTCTCCAATGGAACTAAAGAGGCTGGATCACCCACACACTTCTTCAACAATGAGATGTGGAAGATCGGATGCACTGCTGCTAATTCTGCTGGCAACTCTAACTCATATGCCACCTTGTCAACCCTTCTTAAGATATTGTAAGGGCCTACATATCTAGGACTGAGCTTCCCTATCTTTCAAAATCTCATCACCCTTTTCATAGGTGAGACTTTCAGAAAAAGCCAATCATCAATGTGGAACTCTAGTTCCCTTCTCCTTACATCTGCATAAGATTTCTGAAGACATTGGGCTTTCTTAAGTCTATCTCTAATGAGTTGCACTTTCTCCATAGCATAAAGGACTGAATCTGACCCTATCAAAACTGCTTCACCTACTTCAAACAAACCAATAGGAGATCTACCTCTACGGCCATATAAAGCCTCATAAGAGGTCATCTGAATGCTGGAATGGTAGATATTATTGTTGGCTAACTCAATAAGAGAAAGGTGATCATCCCAACTACCTTTGAAATCGATCATACAAGCTCTTAACATATCCTCTAAGGTCTTAATGGTACGCTCTTCCTGCCCATCTGTCTGTGGATGAAATTTTTTACTAAGGTTAACTTGAGTAATAAGACCCTTCTGAAATGACTTCTAGAAATGAGAGGTAAACCGAGGACATCTATCTGAGATGATAGACAATGGAACCCCATGCAACCTCACAATTTCATTAATGTAATGCTTTGCATAGTCCTCTGCCGAATTCGTAGTCTTGACTGCTAATAAGCGGGAAAACATAGTCATCCTATCAACTATAATCCAAATTGAGTCATGTTTTTTGCGAGTACAAGGTAACCCTGTGATGAAATCCATATTGATCACTTCCCACTTCCAAGTATGAATATCGATCTCTTGAGTCATACCTCCTGGTTTCTGATGTTCTACCTTGACTTGCTGACTATTGAGGCACTTACTCACTAAATCTGCTATATCCCTCTTCATGTCGTTCCACCAATAGACTTCCCGCAGATCGGGGTACATCTTAGTCGAACCTAGATGAATACAATACCTAGAGTTATGGGCTTCTACAAGAATATACTATCTCAACTCGCCCACTTCAGGAACTCACAATCTACCCTGGAAGCAAAGTACACCATATCCCCCTTGGGAGAAAACCTCCACTCTCTGATTGTGGCTGAATTCTTTTGTTCAAGCAAAATTGGATCACTGTCTTGCTTTTCCTTAACCTCCACTACCAAAGAAGATTCTGCCCCATTCTTAACTGTTACACCATTGTCTGATATGCTCATCAGGCGAATTCCTAAGCGAGCAAGACTGTGACCATCCGCTACTAGCTCCTTCCTTTCTTCCTCAACGTGTACTACACTACGCATAGATAATCTGCCAAGGGCATCTGCTACTACATTCGCCTTATCGGGATGATAATACACAACCATATCATAATCCTTAAGAAACTCAAGACATCTCCTCTGGCGAAGATTCAACTCTTTCTGGGTGAACACATACTGAAGGTTCTTATTGTCAGTGAACACCATACAAGTAGTGTCTCCAGATCTTGAGTGCAAACACAACTGCTGCAAGCTCGAGGTTATGAGTTTGATCATTCTTCTTATAAACCTTAAGTTGTCTAGAGGAATAAGCTATCACCTTACCTCGCTGCATCAACAGACAACCTATGTCAACTCTGGATGCATCATAATAGATCACTTAACCATCTGAACCCTCTGGTAGAGTCAAGAAAGGAGTTGTAGCCAATCTAGTTTGCAATTATGCGAAGCTTTTCTCATAATCAACTGACTATTGGAACTTGACAATCTTCTGAGTCAACCTAGTAAATGGTAAGGCTATGGATGAAAATCCTTCCACAAAACTTTTGTAATAAACTGCTAGATGTAAGAAACTTGTTATATCTGTAGCAGAGTTACGTCTGGAACATTGTTTCACTGCTTTCATCTTCTGCAAATCTACTCTGATCCTTTTGCTAGGTATAATGTGACCAAGAAAAGCAACATATTGCAACCAAAACTCACATTTTACTGAACTTAGCGAATAACTGGTAATCCTTCAGAGTTTGCACAACGACTCTCAAATGACTTGCATGTTCTTCCTCACTCCTAGAGTAAATGAGGATATCATTAATAAAGATGATAAAGAACAAGTCCAAGTACTGTTTGAACACTCTATTCATCAAAACCATGAAAAATGCAGGAGCATTGGTTAGTCATAACGACATAAATACAAATTTGCAATGACCAGACCGAGTGTTGAAGGCTGTTTTTGGAATGTCACTATCTCTGACTCTATGCCGATGATAACCTGATTTAATGTCTATCTTTGAGAAATAGGAAGCACCCTGAAGTTGGTCAAACAAGTCATCAATCCTGGGGATGTGATACTTATTTTGACTGTGACCTTGTTCAACTGTCTATAGTCAATGTACATTCTGAGAGAACCATCTTTCTTCTTAACGAACAACACCGGTGCACCCCATGGTGAAATACTAGGTCTTATAAAGCCCTTATCTAGAAGGTCTTTCAACTGCTCTTTCAATTCCTTAAGATCTGCTTGACCCATTCTCTAAGGAGGAATAGAGTTAGGCTAGGTATCTGGAAAAAGGTCAATTCCAAATTCAATTTCCATTTCGAGAGGTACACTGGGAAGATCTTCTAGAAACTTACAAACTATTGGGACTGACTCAAGAGTTGGGGTTTCAAGGCTAGAATCCTTAACCATAACTAGATGACTGAGATAACCCTAGATGATTGAGATAACCCTTAGTATATCATATTTCTAGCCTTTAGGTAAGAAATAAATCGACCCATAGGCGCTAAGCTACTACCCTTCCATTCTAAGATTGGTTCGTCTGGAAACATCAAACAAACAATCCTAGTTCTACATTCGACTGAGGCATAACATGAGTGTAACCAATCTATGCCTAGAATGACATCGAAGTCTACCATTTCTAACTCTACTAGATCTGCTGAGGTGACTTTCTGAGAGACTGTGACAGGGTAATTTCTGTATACCCGTCTAGCTATAACTAGGTCACCGACTAGAATAGAGACTTAAAAAAGGTTCTGAGAGAGTTTCTTGACTAACACGAATTAGACTGTTATACTAAGTTAAAAAAACAAAGTCATCCCTGTTGTCTTTCCACTTAGTGAATTCAACCATATGTGAGTCAGATCCTTAAGTTGGTAGGATGCCAATTTCACCTATCACTACCAGCTACTTGCATCACACAAAATATTTTCTTTACCTCATCAATGAACTTCATGAGTCCTTACCAACTTGTGACCCTAAAAACTTAGGCGGATTCATCCTAACAAAATCACAAACTCTGGCTGCCACTAATCGATTATTTCTATTAGTAGGAACTCGAACTTGTTGATTGTTCTGGTTGGTCATACTCTAAGCCAAAAATTGAATTGGCGTTCTGAAACTCTACATTAGAACTTCCTTATTTGGTACTAGAGGAATTGCATTAGCATTGCGTGATTTAGGAATCCATGCATAAGCTCTACGAGAAGTCGTGATCTTAAGCTCACAACATCGAGTTACAATGGAATTAGATCATACCTTACGCACATTAAGATTAACAAGAAAGTGAAGGTTTTCCTAAATCACTTCATAGCCTCCCTCTCTTTAGATGTGTGCACTTCACACCCATGAAAAGGACTCTACTTAGTGCAACTTTTCAGACATCCTAGGACACTTGAATCTAGTTCTCTGATACAAAGTTTTGTCACGCAGTGAGCAACCCCCGAGAAGCGGAGACGGAACCTGGGACCACAAGTGATCCCAAGCTAATCCTGCTTGCATGATCTTGAGCATACTAAAGATAATAAACTGATGCGGAAGCTATATAATGAAAACATGGGGAATACCCATATGCTAAAACTGATATATATGAAAACATATGAGTTTAATACAATAAAGTTACTAACTCAATACTAAGCTGAAACTAACTATGTCTTGATTAAGCCTCTAAACTTGACTAGAAATACTTGGACAAGCCCTAGCTAAATCTAGCAAAAACTAAAACTAGAAGACTCAAGAATGAAATGATCAATAATAATGTGACATGATAAACTATATTCTGAGATATCTGAATGCAATGATCAATTTATAACATGTTGAAACTGAATATACTAATAAGTAATCAATGCATAGAGTCTGACTGAACTATGGGAGCTAGAATAACCGATATTAAAACCACATGAGCTAAATATGGAGTCCGATGTATACGCCCTATCGAGAGGACCCAATATACCCTACCAAAGGTATAAAGGCATGCTGGCGTGATCACTAAACTGATTACCCATAGAGGGGACTTACATCCTACTTCTGTAGTAGTTCTGGGACTATTGGGTACGCTGAACCCAAGTCCAACTCGATATTATGCTAGTTCCACGAATTTATATATTTAATTTATTATGTCTGAATTTTCTGTAAATACTTGATAGCTCAAAACTGAACATGAAAACTAAGAATGCAACATTTAATCTGACAATGATGAATTAAAAACTGAGGTATGTATAACTGAATAACTGAAATATCTGACCTAACATGTGAAATTCAAGAACTAAGGAAATACAAACCTAGGGTTCTGAAATTCATGCGATAAACTGAATAATAACTTTACAACATAATTTGGAACATATATTTAATAATTCATGAAGTTCTATCAAAGTTCTAGAAACCCTAGGTCTAAGAATGATATGGGAATCAAGAACTAACTAAAAACTAGGGACCCAATGGGTGAAAGGAACCCACTAGTTAAATCCCACATACCTGGTGATGAAATCCACAGTAAAATACTTAGGCTTCGGGGCTGGAACCGCTAGAACTTGTTGCATTCTTGAACTAGGGTTCTTGAGCTTTTTCTCCTCTCTTGCTTCAAATTTTCTATGTTTTGATTTTATGATTTGACTTATATATGTTTTAGTTATGTTTCTAAGCTTAAACTAACTAAATCTGATGATTTAGGGTGAAAACGATGTATCTTAAGGTTTAAACAAAGTGAGTAAATACCAAAAGACACCTGGGTAAGTTGCTGTCGTACCAAACGACGACTTGGACAGACGGTCCTTTTTTCCAGCGACGGTCCGTCATTTGATCCGTAGGTTGGGCCTGTTTGACAGTCCTTTACTTAGATAGACATAACTTTTTAGTTGGAGGTTGGGATTTAGCAAGGTTGGAGGCTATGGAAAGCTTATTCAATTATGTATCTATGGGTAGGTCATGGAATAACTAATTTCTTTTTGTGTTAAGAGTTATGACCATTTGAAATTGACCCAACTACATTTTCCCCTTGACTGTCTCCTAATTCCCACCTACGGTCAGACCTACGGACCGTGCTTGTCATCCGTGGCTCTTGTCACAGAGTGGGTGAAGGAGGGTCTCGATCGACGACCATGGACTACGGACCGTAGCCTGACCTACGGACCGTAAGTCTATCCTTCGACATACACTTAACTAGTTTTCCTGGGTTGAGATTTTTGGGAGTTTCTGATTCTATCAACGGTTTTGCAGGACGGACTGTGGGTCAGACTACGGTCCATCGATGGTCACGTCTGCTGCACCTACAGATTTTTCTGAAGAACTTATTTTTTGGTCTATTTTGGACACGGGGTGTTACTTGATTTTTATGAAATTTCACTTCTTTTGATGTTCTAGAGTCATGCCGAATTCTTAACTCTATGTGCCTTTCCTTCTAATCCTTTTCTTGTGGATATAGTATATGAATTTTAGAAGGCCAACCACAAAAAGGGTTTAAGAGGAGATTGTTAATGAGGGATTTCCTACCCAAAGCAACCATGCTCCTCCTAATGAGTAAGTTCCTCTAGGTGGTCAAGTTCCGGTCAAGCCTCTGATTATATGGGATTGAGAGTCAGCTTTCCTAAATTTGACTTAAGTCATGGACATTGAAGCTCAAGTCGAAAGTACATAAGCTCAAGCTATGACGGAACAAGCTAATCAGGAAGTTGGACCCTGTGTTAACCAAATTGCTAGTACCACGAATTCACGTTTGTGGGACTCTACTAGGATGAATCCTCAAATTTTCTTTGGGTCTAAGATAAATGAGGATCCTCAAGACTTTCTAAATGAGGTCTACAAGATTTTGTTTTCTATGGGGTAGCTTCGAATGAGAATGCCTAAATAGCCTCATATCAACTCCATGATGTGTCTCCATCGTGGTACAATCAATGGAGGGACCATAGTGCTTTAAGAAAGTGTCCTATAAGTTGGGGAGTTTTTAGAAAGTTTATCCTGATAGTTTCTTCCCAAGGAAGAAAAGTTATGCACAAGTTGAAGAATTCATATGCCTTCATGAAGGATTTATATGAGTGTTCGAGAATAATCTATGAAGTTTACTTAGTTTCCTAAATATGCTCCATGTTCGGTGTCTAATTCTATGGATTAAATCAGTATCTTTGTGCCGGGTGTGTCAGATGATCTTATGGAAGAGGGTCGTATGGCAATTCTTTCACGATAATTTTTACATTTCTCATTTGAAGGTGTATGGTCAACATGTTTAGAATACTAGGATTAGGAAGAGAAATACGTATACTTAGAGGGAAAGTTCCTATGATGCCGGTGCTTCCAAGGGTAAACTTCAGGTTCAATATAAGCAAAGGGTATTAAGAAGAGGTTTCCAACTAATTTACTCCCAGTTTTGCAAGGGTCAACAAAGATAGGTGCCTAACCCTAAGATATAAGAAGGAGAAGGTATTTTTTCTCATGTTAAAAAATCTAACTGTGCTATGTTTGGCAAAAGGTATGTAGGAAAACACCTAGTTGGTAGGGATATTCTTTGGTTATGGAAGGAGTGGTCATTTGGTGAGATAATGTGTTATGATTAAGGCTAAAAGTAAGGAGAATAATAAATCTCATGCAAGTTCTCCTAACTCCGATAGACCTAAAACGAACTTTTTCTATAAACTTCAAACCCGAGGTGATCAATAGAGCTCTCCGGATGTTCTTATCGGCATGTTGAAAGCATTCTTAATTAATGTATATGCATTTTTAGACCCCGGATAAATTTTGTGTTTTGTAACTCTTTTAGTTGCTATGAAATTTGATGTACATACCCGATGTCTTTGAAGAACCCTTTTCTATTTCTACCCCGGTTGTTGACTCTGTTGTTGCTAAAAGAGTCTATATGAGTTGTCATTTTCAAACAGATTCACATTGGTTTACATGGTAGAACTTGATATGTTGGATTTTGATGTTATATTACGGATGAATTGTTTGCATGCTTGTTTTTCTTCCATTATAGAAGAAGGTTAGTGAAGTTTCAATTTCCTAACAAACCCTTTTTTAATGGAAGGAAGGATGTTCAATCCCTAGAGGTCGAATCATTTCATGTCTAAAATCTTATAAGATGATTTCTAAGGGATGTCTCTATCATATTGTGAGGGTCAGAGACCTTGGGTCCAAGGTTCCTCCATTAATTCGGTCCCTGTAGTGTATGATTTTCCGATATTCTTTCACGATTACTTACATTGAATTCTTCATGTAGGGGAAATAGATTTTAGTACTGATTTATCGCGGAATACACAACCCATATCAATCCCTCCTTACCACATGGTCCTGACCCAGTTGAATGAATTTGAGGTACAACTTAAGGATTTACTAAATAAAGGTATTATTCAAATAAGCATATCTCTGTGGGGTGTCTCGGTATTTTTTGTAAAAAAAGAATGATGGGTCTCTTAGGATGTGAATTGACTATCTCCAATTGAACAAGGTTACTATAAAGAATAAGTATCTTCTCCATAGGATTGATTGCTTGTTTGACCAACTCCAAGGGGCCAGTTACTTTTCAAAGATTGATTTATGTTCGGGTTATCACCATCGAAGGGTGAGAGGATTTGACATTACTAAAACGTCTTTTCGAACAAAATGTGGCCACTATGAGTTCCTAGTTATGTCTTTTGGTCTAACAAATGCCCCGATAGCTTTCATGGACCTTATGAATCAAGTATTTAGTAATTATTTTGATTTCTTTGTGATTTTCTTTGTTGAATTTATTTTGATATACTCCACTAGTGAGGATGATCACAGGAGTCATTTGAAGATTGTGTTACAAGTCCTCAACGATCACCAACTTTGCTAAGTTTAGAATGTGCAATTTTTGGATAAGATCAGTTGTTTTTCTTTGTGAAATTGTGTCTAGTGTAGGTATAGAGATTGATCAGGCAAAAATGGAAGAGGTTAATAATTGTGCTAGACCCCTAAATTGCACTAATATTTGAAGATTTTTTGGTTTAGCCAAGTATTATCGGAGATATGTTGATGGTTTCTCATCTATTTCTTGTCCATTGACAGCTCTAACCTAAAAGAAAATTATGTTTGAGTGGTCGGAAGCTTGTGAGAAAGGATTCCAATATTTAAAGGATAAGCTTACCTCTACTCTGTGTTGACTTTACCGGAGTGTACCAAAAGGTTCGTAGTGTATTGTGATGCTTCTAGAGTAGGTTTGGGTAACGTCCTTGTGATAGTTTATGCCTCAATGCAACTCAAGGTACATGAAAAGAACTATCCAAACCATAATCTTAAATTAGTGGCCGTAGTATTTGCTTTGAAAATATGGAGACATTATCTTTATGGGATTCATGTAGATGTGTTCACCGATCATAAGAGTATCCAATATGTATTTACTCAAAAAGATTTGAATCTCCGGCAAAGTAGGTGGTTAGAGATTTTTAAAGAATATAATATGAGCGTCCTTTACCATCCCGAAAAATCGAATGTAGTTGTTAATGCTTTGAGTCGTATGTCAATGGTTAGTGTGTCCCATGTAAATGATGAGAAGAGATAGTTGGTCCGTGACGTGCATAAGTTAGCCTGATTGAGAGTTCAACTAGTAGTTCTTAAAAGGGTGGCTTCATGGTCCAACATAGCTTTGAATCCTCCTTAGTTGCTGATATAAAGTCTAAGCAACACCTTGATCCCATCTTGATGTAGTTAAAAGAATTCATTCATATGAAATCCGTTGATTCTTTCTTCCAAGGGAGAGATGGGGTACTTAAATATCAAGTGTAGGTTGTGTGTTATGAATTTGGATGACCTAAGAAGACAAATTTTTGAAGAGGCCCGTGGTTTGCGATATTCTATTCATTCTTGAACCACAAAGAAGTACAGTGACTTGTGGAAGATCTATTAGTGGAATGGTTTGAAGAGGTATATAGCAAATTTCGAGGCCAAATGTATGAATTATCAGCAATATAAGGCCAAACATGAAAAGTTAGAAGGCGTGTGTCAAGATATAGGCATTACCACTTGGAAGATGTAGGATGTTAACAAGGATTTTGTTATAGGTTGCCTCGTTCTCGAAGGCAACATGATTATACTTGTGTCATTTTTTATAGTATGAAAAAATAATCCAATTTTATTCCCATCAAGTCAATATATCTACGAAATATTATGTTAAGTTATATCTAAAAGAGATTGTATAAATGCATGGGATTCCATTGTGTATCATTTCAGATAGGGTTACTCAATTTACTTCTCATTTTTGGAAGGCTTTCCAAAATATATTTGGTCCCAAGGTGAAAATTAATATCGCATTTCATCCCTAAACAAATGGTCTAGCGGAACAAACCATTGAAACCTTAGAAGATATGTTAAGAGTATCTGTCATAGACTTTATGGGTATTCGGATTACCATCTACAATGGATTGATTTTTCCTACAACAATTGTTTCCACTGAATATTGTCGTGGCCCTATTGGAAGCACTATATGAGAGGAGATGTAGATATACGATTGGGTGGTTTGAGGTAGGTAGTTTTGTTTTATCGATCCCGGATTAGTTTATTAGGTTTTGGAGCAAGTAAGACTTATAATAGATAGGTTGAAGACGACCCAATGTTGGAAAATAATCAATGAGGACAATATAAAGAGGGACCTTGACTTTGTGGTAGGTAATTGGGTCTACTTTAAGATGTAACACAATAAAAGGGTTGATGAGGTTTGGAATAAATAGAAACTTACTCCCCGATATGTGGGCCCGTATTAGATTGGGAACATGTGGGAAATATTTCTTTTTAGTTGAGATTTCCTATTAAGTTTACTCCGGTTCACTTGGTTTTTCATGTATCAAATGCATAGGTGATATGGAATTTATCCTTCCTTTAGAAGGATAAGGAGTTGTTGAGAGCCTTGCTTATGAAGAGGTTTCGGTTGGGATTTTAGATCGGCAAACGAAGAGATTAAGGAGAAAAGAAGTAGCTTCCGTTAAGGTCCTATGGAAGAACCATCTAGTTGAGAGTTCTACATGGGAGGCCAAAGACGATATGATGTCACGTTATCCTCACCTCTTCCCTCCTACTTCTGTTCAAAGTTGGAGTAAGTAATTTCTCTTGAGTTTGTAGCTAATTTGGAGCTATGTGTATTGTATGAGTTTTTGCCATGTTTTTCTTTATGTGTTGGGAGTCCATGTGAAGGAATATGTATTGCATCAGTTGGAATTTCTCATGAATATATGATCCTCTTGTTGAAATTGCATAATTTAAATGATAATTGCATATTTGACTTATGCAGTGATATTTATGAATATGTTGAATTGTGTTCAATGAAGTGACAATTTTAATGCATGTGGTGATCTCGAACTTGTCATTGTGTACAAAAGGTAATTCCTCAAAGAACCTGATAAATGAAGTATTGCCTGAATTTTGAGTTGGTAGATGTACTTCCTACTTCCTCATATTGCTTTGACATGCCTTGTATTGGAGTTGAAGTTTACCCTTATAGTGAAAGTGCATAAGGTTAATTGTAAATTAAAAGTTCTTGTGCAACTTTTGAATGTATACTTTTTGGAATGATGGTCTAGAGTTTCTAACCTCGCTTTGTGTCTTTGTTTACATAAGGGGATTTATGTTCCCAAGGGGAAGATTATGTAATACCCCATAAATATAATGGCCTAATTAGTGCCTTAAATGATGTATATTAACATAAAAATTAATGAAACAATGTTTCTAGACCTAACCTAATGTAACTAACTTTGTTTGGAAAGTTTAAATCATAAACGTCAAGAAACGACCCTAACGTCCAGAAACTAGTAAAATTTAACCAATGTGTTGTTAGGTCTAGTAACGGGTTTTCAACTATTTTCTGATAATGAAATCTCGTAAAAAATATTTTAAATATGTAAAGATACTAGTTTAGGTTCCAAACGTCCAGGTACAACCCCCCAAGGACCACCTTAGGGGTCCTTTGTGAGGACCGAACCCTTGGATCTACAAGCTGTTACTAAAACAGCACCACCTACTGTGTCAACCTACGGCCAGTAGACTGGTCTACAGACCGTAATTAGTGGTCGTAGCTGAGGACTTGAAGTTGGGGAAATTTGAACCCAAAAATTAATCCTATGAACCAAACCACGAGGATGCAGGACGGGGCGTAACACCAAGAACGGTCCATATATGGTGGCCGTAGGTGCTGCCAAAAAGTTGGTTTTATGTTTTCAAGCTAGGGGTCCCATTTTGTTTTAGTTAATTAATTAGGGGTTAGGAGGGTGGTTAACTGTTTAATTCACTTTTTAAACCTAAATATAATACTGTTAGATAATGACTTCAACCCTCAAAACTGAACATACAAACTCAACTCAAAACTCAACTTCCCTCTCAAAACTCTCTCTCATCTAAGAATTCCATTGAGGAAGAAGATCAAGATCCAAGTAGGAAATCAATAACTTGACATATCTCCATAAATCCTTAACAATTATAAATGTATGAATCTATTCAATGTTTTGATCCTTTTCCCTAAGAGGTTCTTTACAAATTGGGTTTCAAAGCTCCTCAAATTGCAATATTTTACTCAATTCCGTTGGTCTCTCTCTAAACTTGATTTCTTTGATCTAAATTGTTTATTTGGTAATTATATAAAAATGAATTAAAGTATTGATTGCGGTTTTTGATCTAATTCTCTCACGACCCATGAATATTCCTTCTTTGTCAAGTCTAACCTTAACTTGTGTTGAATGATTATTGGAAGATGAGAATATAGTATGTTTCTAGGTAATTGATTATTGTATTATGTTGTTAACCTATATCATGGATGAATATCAATAAATTAGGGTTTAATCATTAAGGGAGTTTTTAATAATATTAATAAAGGCTTTCAAGGTTATGAACACGTTATTTTTGAATCGTTGATTCACCTTTGGTAATAGTGTTTGATGTATGTATCGTGGATTTGAATTATAATTTCCTCTTCCCTATAACCCTAAATATGAACAAGTATGTTATGGTACTTTTATGAATGTTATGATATAATGTGAACATGAATGTTGTGAGATCACTATGGTAGTGTTGTTAGCTGAATAGAAGGTAATTCTCATAAACACTATATGACTATAATATAAAACATACATTCTCACATGATGTTGGTTCTATGATGAAAGGTAATTCTCATCCTGTAACCCTTGAGCTAAATGATATATGAGGTAATAAGTCCTTAAGGTATTCTATATAAACTAATGCTTATGTAAAGACAAAAGATTACCTAAAAAGGGGAATTGTACTTAACACCGAGAGGATATGCATGAGAGGGGTTCCTTCCCAAAGGAAGGAAGGTTCACCCAATGATCTCATGAGATTGAAACCCACATGTTATTATGTATAAGTTTTCTAGTAACAATCTTCATATCCCTAAACCGTGAAGCCTACATATGTTTTTAGGTAGTAATTCCACCTAGATACTATCGTGAATGTACGCCCTACATTGACAAGTAGGACACTCTCTTTTAGCTGTGGGAGGTCGACACGGATTCCATGTAGCTCACATGGTCTATGTTGTTTATGTCAAAGTTTCTTGAATTCTTAAAAAATGAATTAATATAAGAACATGAATTCTATAAGGGCTTCTTAAAGGATACTACTTAGTGTAGGTGATGGTATGAGACGTTGTCTATGCATTGCACAAGTGGTTCTTAAGAGACTCTTGTGTAAGTTCTTAATGGATGAATACTTATGAATGATGTTATGATTTCTTTACTTATTATGATGACTAATAAAGTATGTGACTATGCTTATGAATTCTTGATAGGGTGCTTAGTATATATGGGGTATGAGACTTCATGTGTGCATTGCACACGTGAGCATGATAGGGGGTTGTGGGTGTGTAAGATATGAGCGATGGATTTTTGTATAATTTTACTTATGAGTACGAATGTCTCTTTAACTTATGGTATGGATTTATTTTGTATTCCTTGAATGTGGATTATGTCTTTAAACTTAAAATGCAATGTTTTCAACAAAACGTCTCTTTGTGCATGTTTTGATGGTTTAAATTGCATGATTTCCATAATTAGTACGAGTGGAATGTACTAAAACAAATTTGTCTTATTTTTCTACCAATTGTAGGTTCGGGCTAGCAGGTCCTTGTTTTAAGTGAAGAAAAGCTTGGAGTGCATTTTTCAAGGCCATTTGGTATGTCTTCAAGTTGCTAGGACAACGTGAAACTTCTATGATTTCTTTATAACTTGTTGTAGACTATTATTGTACTTCACCTTTTGATACATTCCATTTTAAAGGGCTAAGGTACCTAATTTTAGATTCTTATGTCTAACCTAGTTAGTTAATGAGGCGAGTGTAGATACTCTATTTTCATATATGAAAGAGTTTGACATCGATTGTTAATGTTATAAATTTTTTTGCATTATTCAATGTCTTATGTAAGGATGATATGCTAAGGTCTTGTATAAGACCCTTTCCGAGTCGAGTACGCTGTGTTACGGCTTGGAAGTGCTCTCGGGTCATGACACTCCCACATTCAGATTCTTATGAAATTTTACAAGGTTTCCATTATATACGTAAGCATTCAGTTCAGCATGATATTTTTACTTATTAGTACTTGGTCATTTCATTTAAGTTTGCTTTTCAGTTTTATTTTAATATTTATATTCTTGCTCAGTTATGCTTTGTTTAGCTTATCCATAAATTTTCATCTAAGTATATATATCCTGCATGCTCACTTCATTCTAAGTACTAACACATACTCTACATTACATCCTTTCAGAATGTGGGTTCATGTACTCAGCATCCAGATTGCGCCTAGATCGATTTTTGATCCACATTTGATGAGCCTCAGTGGCTATTCCTCATACTTCGAGGACTATAGACATAATTTTCATTTTAGCTTGTTATTGAGTTTTCTTTTTTATTAGAGTTATCTAGGGGTGCATATCTCAACAACTCAACTCTGTTAGAGGATTTTAAGACATAATAGTTGGGGTTTCCCCATTTTCCAGTCATATATTATTTCAGCTTTCGCATATTATATGTCTTATTCAGTTATTCGCAGTACACATAATATATAGCAATCACATAATTAGCTTGTGGTTAGTCATGATCCTAGGTCCATGTTACTTCAAGGGGGTACCCTCAGGCATGATATATTTGAATATTAAAGGCACAAATCAAGGAAAACCAGGAACTATTACTTCATGAGTGAAGTCATGCATTTAGATTAGTTTTTGCATGCATTCCCAGACCTGTGAATTGCAAAAGCTTTAGTGCACTGGGTTTCCCTTCAAATACTGATTCATAAAATAATCCTGCCAATAAGCACTAAATTTTGTATTTGGGCTTGTATTAACATCAACTTTATTACAGTATTAAATCCATATATGTATGGTATATTTTCCTATAACATGTGTGTGTTACTTAAAAAAAGTGTCCACAACCTGGATCTTATTGAATTTTTAAATATTTTTTTTGTTTTTTTCTTTAACATTATAAACTCATAGTATAAGTTTTGATCATGGTGCTATAACTACATCAATAATAATGAAAATAGGTAAATCATCCTAATATTTTCATATGGAGGGCATAATTCTCAAAGAACCTTTATCTAGATAACTATCAATATTTTCCTCTTTAAGTGGATTATATTCTTTTCTTTGTATGGTAAATAATTCCTCTACAAGAAAAACACCCTCTAAGGAAGGAAAGTCTTGTCCTTGGACATTTAAATCTGGTCCCAAATGCAAATTTGAGACCAGAAAATGCTAGTCGCCACCCATCGCAAATGCCTTCGTCGCTATATATTTTCTGCGACGGGAATAAAATACTGGTACTTAAATTGTATTTGAGACAGGAAAAAATATAGTCGTTTAATATTTTTTGAGATAGCATATCTAGTCTCAAATAGACTTATGAAAATCTAATTTTCGGGCGTTAAATCTTTTTAGCAACCATGAACACCTGGTCTTAGTAATCATTCGAGGCGAGACAACCTGGTCCATGATTAGCTTTTGTGACGATAATATCATGGTCATTGAATAGTTTTGCAGACGAAGAAGACATGTTCCTTGAGTATGTATAGAGATAAGAATGATCTAGTCCTTGATTCGTTATAGAGATGAGAATTATTTTCTGGCCTAGGTTATTTGTTAGAGACGAGAAATACTTCTAGTCCATGATTATTCTTTAGAGACGACATAAATCATGTCCAAGATTGTCCATCAATGGTCCCAGATCAATTGATGTCACAATAAAAAAATTCTTCAACAAATACTAAAATTATACTTAAACTTTCGATTCAATAAGAAGATATAGGGAGAAAGAAATAAGTAGATCTCAAAAATTTGTCAACATCCAATGATGTTTGTTTCAATATGTTCTTCAAAAAAAATAGCCAACTTCCATGTTAGACTATGTAATATTAAGTTTTTCATAACGTTCGTAGTAAACTAATAACAAACTTGTCCATTTTTTCTAAGCTTATATCTTATCTTGAAACTTCAATCTTCAAAATCTACAAGTTCAAAATTTTAAAAAAAGATAAATAACTATCGGTATACATATTAAAATTTATACAAGAATTAGATAGATCGCTTACCACAAAAGTTGTTAACTTCACCACATGTTAACTCGAAATATCCAAAAAAGCTGCAGAAATAAGAAAAATCAATTAGAAAATCATTGAGATGTATTTACAAAGAATTCAAATACTATTTGTGTGCAAAAGTTTAACATATAAAGAAGCTTTCCAAAAAAACAACAAGGCGGGAATTAACAAATAGGGAAAGACACTTATGTGCAGGTGTGAAGGAAATTTTAATTAATGAAGTAAGGATTTTCTAGATGAAGCTCTTTCTAATTTCAAGTACACTTATGTGAGATTGTGCGGGAAATTATTTAACCTCTTAGTCGCTTGTTCTCAGAGAGAAATCAAAGTGAGAACCATGATGTAACACCCCGTATCCAAACAGACCAAAAACCAGTTTTTCTGAAAATCTAAAGGTGCAACAGATGGTGGCCATCGACGGAACGTATCCTGACCAATGGTCTATCCTCGACATACGTCAATGACGTTAGAGACCTGCACCATCTCAGCCAAGGAAAATTTGGTTAAGTTATTATCGACAGAGGGATAGGTCAGACTACGGTCCATAGAACATGACCGTCGATCGACACCCCATTCACTCACTCTGTGTAAAGAGACACGGATGACTAGAATGGTCCGTACATGGACCTACGGACCGTAGGTCTGGCCGTTGGTGAGAAATAGCAGAAAATTAGGGGGAAAATGCAATTGGGTAAACTTTAAATGATCATAACTTTCACCACAAAATGAATTAGGTGTCCCATGACCTACCAAAAGATAGATAACTAAATTAGCTTTCCATAGCAAATGACCTTACAGTTGTACACGTACCAAAATAAGGAACAACCTTTTATTTGGATTAATTCCTCACCTCATAAAATAACTTTTTTTTTTAAATTTGAATTCTGATGCAAAAATTCAAATTAAAAATTGAAATAGAAAAGATACAAAATCAAAAAAAAAAATATCACTAAAGGTGGGTTAGAGCAATCCCTCACAGGCTAAAGCAGGAACAAGGGGCGCAAGCAGCTAAATTCCAGCATCTTAGTAAAAAACTATGCCTGTTTTAGTAAAGGCCTTCCGAACAGGCCCAACCTACGGACCAAACGATGGGCCGTCGATGGAACGATGGACCGTCTGTCCAGGTCGTCGATTGGTTTGACAACAGGGGTCTTTTGATCTTTTCCCAAATTGTTTATACCCTAAGATACGTCTTTTTGACCCTAAATCATCAGATTTTAGCAATTTAAGCCTAGAAACATAACTAAAACTTACCCTAAGTCAAATAATTAATCAAAACATAGAAAATTCTATGCAAGAAAGGAAAAAAAGGTCAAGAACCCTAGTTCAATAATGCAGCAAGGTTCCAGCAGTTCCAGCCCCGAAATCTAAGTGTTTCTCCGTGAATTTCATCACCAAGTCTATAACATTACATAAAATATACTTGTCTAGTAAAGGGCCTATTAAGTTTTAAGAATAGGTATTGGGGGTAAATAGTCATCCCATTGCCCAATAGTTAGAAATATTGGGCAACAAAATTATGGGCGTAGTAGAAAATATTGGCTTGAAAGGGGTTAGCAAATTTTCTAACATTAGAAAGCTTGTTTGGGAAATGTACCTGAAATAAATACACTAAGATAAAAATCATGTTTCATAATAGTAACACATTAGGTACTAGTCATTCAAATGTCAAGCCTAGAACCATAGCACATGACCATTTAAAATGATCATGTACATTAAGCAGTGCCCAAGAACACAGTGAGGATCCTTGGGACAATAAATACACATTCCAAATGAACCATCAAGAATAGTTAGTTAGGAAACTACAAGAAACCTATGTGCAAGACCATAGGGAGAAACGGCCAAGGAGGGGACCACCCTAACTGAATTTGGTTAGGGTAGTTAGGGGACAGGCGTGCACATGGGTTCACCCATGTGGGGCCTAGGTCTCTAACTAATTCTAGACTCTAACCTACTGACCTAACTAACTAACTAACCTAGGACAAACAAAAATAAATTTAGTACACCCGACAACCTAAGAGTTAATTGGGTGACACTAACCTAGTAACTAGTTAAAGAGACAACCTAGTACCTAACCTAGGATGGTCCAAAGGGTTAGTTATGGTTCCAATGACATAGGGGTACTTAAGTAATTACCCTAGGTCCCTTAATTAATTAAATTAGACATTTAATTAATTAATTTAAAGGGTCAACACGAAATTCATAGGAAAAATTTCAGATTTGACTAAGTGTTGAGTTTTCCTAGTTCTAATCGATCTAGGATGGTTTTTTTAGTAATTAATTAATTAATTAATTTAATTTACTAAATTAGCCTAAGTTGAATTAGTCAATATCAGTTCCTAAACCTAAAAACTCATGATCAAACACATCGAAAACATAACACTAAAACATTAAGCAAAAAGGCAAAAAATTCATCGACTCTCTAGGGAGAATTCAAGGTGTTCTTCAAGGTTTCGTTCAAGATGGTATTTGTAGATTAAGTTCTACATAAAGTATGTGTTTCTCTCCTGGAATTCTTTCTCCAAGAGTATTTTCTATCGTCTTGAATCTATGAAATTCTAAACTACGGTTGTTTCCCAAGTTTCTTTTTGAACGTCCTTCTTCCCTAGTATTCTCGTTTTCGATTCTAATGAATATATATATGTATTCTTGATCATGTTAATTGTATGTGGTGCTGGTTGATCTTAATCTGTAGAGTTCTTGATTTGTAAATGTTGAATGAACCTATATTTTGTACATGTATGATTTTATGTGCTCCTTACGTGATATAAAGAACGATGTTGCATCATCTTGTGTTCGAAAATGCTAGTATTTAGATGTTACGGTCTTTATGTGTATACCTAATGTTAAATGCGACTTGGTGAAAGTGTTATGTTCATTAAAGTGTTAATATGAGGCTGTCCGAAATGACTACTAATGTGATAATTGAACAATGGTAAAAGGTTGAGTAAAAAGATCTCCATGAAATCATATTTGAGTGAATGTTTGGCTTATGCAAATAAGATGGCTAACAATACATTGTCCAATAGGTTGAATGAAATTTTCTATAATGTTATCTTTAAAAAATTAAAATATTGGCTAATGGTTAATCTATACCGAACTAAACATGAACAAATGTATATTTGGCTTATGCCAATAAAGATGATTATGAAATGTTTTCCAATTTGTTTAAGGCAATACTAAATTTATGCCAATCATATATAGACAATGTATTGAAATGATAAAATAAACACATCTAAGGTAATTCAATGAATCCATATCCAAGGGTATGCCAATCATTGGGACAATTCCCAACATTCCCCAAACAAATGATGTATGAACATATGTAACTCACTGAATGAAGTTCTCATCATCTATACACGATGATATGAAGCTACCAGATGAACGTAAGGAAGTAAAGTGAGTATTAACGTAATTAATTATGTCTAAGTTAAGAAAGTGACAACAATGAGGTGTTAAAGGAAGTGAGACAAGCCTCACTTACACCTAAGATACCATGATAAGATACTTACGAAAAAGGGTGTTAGAATGTGTGAGACAAGTCTCATTAACACCAATGATGTTATATATGGATAATTCACATTTCATCAATGTAATGGAAGGTATGACACGTCATCAATACAATAAGTAAACCTCAATCTAGAGTCAGCTTCCAAAATATTTGAGTCAACTCTAAAAGATAAGATGATAAATAAAGTGAGCAAAGCACCGATAGACTAGCTATGAGCTTGTGCTTGCACGTGTAAGTCTCATGATATGCGGCTACCACCGAGGTGGATAAGTAGTCTCCATATGTCTCGTAGTCTTCGAACTATGTCTAGAAAACATGGGAACTAGCCAGTGGTTTCCACCTATGAGAGCTAGGTATGTTTCGATGTCACCTTGGCTAGTGAGATCACCTCTTGTCGGTTAATGCTCAAAAGAATGTTATTGGTTCACTATATCCATAAGCCACACCTTTCGATGTGGGGTAAACACATGACATGGATTCACCTTAGCCGGCGAATCATAATTTTCGGCGTTGGGCAAACACTGGATTTCATGTTAGCTCACATGATATAGATTCATTTTGATCGGTTAATCACCTCTTTTCGGTGTGGGAAAGACACTGGATTTCATGTTAGCTCGCATGATCTTTATTCTAAAGATGTCTCTATGAAATCATGAAATAAAGAAGAAGGAATGTATGTTCAAAGTGAGCTATGAAAGTAAGATCTTATGAATATTAATCGTCAGTGTTGATACCAATGATGTTTTGAACAAATAATGTGCAAAGCCAAATAAAATTGGCTTATAATGACTTCTTATATTATGAAATACATGGGAGTAAAATGTCATAACTAATCAATGTTTCATAACTTTCATAATATGAAAATGATGAAATAAGTGTCATAGCCAATAGAGACTGGCTTATGAAGTATTCCTGCCCAATGAATACAGAATGTAATGAATGACTTGTTGTAAGGATAGTGAAATCATTCCCTTAGTCCTTGGGTTACTTAATTGCTTTATTGTGGTTATGGGACTACAATGAATCATTGCACTTGTAAGTAAATCATAGGATCAAAGGAATCATTGAACTACACAGCAACAAAAGGGAGAGCTCTCGGGTTCAAGGGGATCAAATTTTCAAATCTTCGCTCGAGTTGTTCTAAAATTATGTTGAGGAGTATAATGTCTTGTGATCACATAGAAAATGATTTTTTTGCTTTTAATGCATTAAAATACATCATATTCACACCACAATTCTCAACTAACGAATTAGGAAAGACTAGTGAATTCACTTTCCATAAATGGCATGTTGTATATGAAGAGCTTTCCATTATCATGCATAGACTTTTGTGTATGTGTGCATACACCCATCCTTATTACAAGTGTGTACTAATCCTATACAATTATATCTCTTATAGGTGCAGGTCAGAGAGCAGATTTAAGACTCATTGCAGTGGTTTGGACTCAGCGATCTCCAGACCATTTGGTAGATCCTCTCTAGTTCGAGGATGCTACTTCTATAGTCATAGCCTAGTATTTAGATAAAGGTAGAGGATGTTGTCCCTAGAATTTATTTCAGATGTTTTCATTTTGAAGTTTTTGTATTAAGGCTGGTTTGGCAAACTTATTATAATAAATATTGATTCTCCTTTTTGAATGGCTTAATCCATTGTAGATGGTTGTTTAGTTCATCTTATAGTATATGAACTCATGAAATATTATATGAAGTATATGTACACTTCTGAATGTGATGAATGCTAAGAAGAGGCTGGTCTGCGACCTCTAAGAGGTCAATGACGCTGGTTACATTCAGATTCCAGATTCCGAATGTGACAAGGTATGTGGGATTTCACAAGTGTGTTCCTTTCACCCATTGGGTCCCTAGTTTTCAGTCAGTTATTGATTCTCATATCATGATTAGACCTAGGGATTCTAGAACATTGATAGAACTTCATGAATTTACTAAATATATGTTCCAAATAAGATTTTAAAGCTATCATTCAGTTTATCGCATGAATTTCAAAACCCTAGATTTGTATTTCTTTAGTCATTCAATTACACATGCTAGGTCGGATATTTCATCTATTTAGTTATACATGCCTCAGTTTTTAATGCATCATTATCAAATCAAATGTTGCATTCTCATTTTGCATATTCATATTTGAGCTATCAAGTATTTACAAAAAATTCAGACATAATAAGTTAACTACATAAATCAATGGGAGTAGCATAATACCGAGTTGGACAGGTTTCAGCGTACCAAATTAGTCCCAGAACTACTAGCCAAGTAGGTTGTAAGTCCTCTCTGTGGGCAATCAATTTAATGATCAGGCCAGCATGCTTTTATACCTTTGGCAGAGTATATTGGGTCCTCTCGATGGGGCGTATACATCGGAATCCACATTTAGCTCATGTGGTTTAATAGTCGGTTATTAGTAGCTCTTACAGTTCAGTAAGACTCTATTTCATTGACCATTTATTAGTATACTTGGTATTAAGTTTCATCTTGTTAAAAAATTGGTCATTGCATTTATACTTGCTTTTGTGCTTGTTCAGTTATGTTTTATTTCAGCTTTATTCTATCCTACATGCTCAGTACCTTCCACATACTGACGCATACGTGCGCTACATCTTCTCGTGATGTAGGTTCAGGTTCTCAACACCTATATCACGCATAGATCAAATTTCGATCTTCAGTTCAGCAAATTCAGTGGTGAGTTCTCATTCTCCGAGGACAACAGTCATGAGTTTATTTTCAATATTTAGTCTTTTAGTTTTAGTTTTTTCTAGATTTAGTTGGGGCTTGTCCCAGTATTTCCAGTCAAATTTAGAAGCTATTTTCAGACATAGTAGTGTCAGCTTAGTATTGAGTTAATATTTCCTTTGTATTAAACTCATAATTTTTCAAATATCTCAGTTATAGAATATGGATATTCCACATATTTTGAGTTTAAATTATGATTTAGCTTACGCATCCGTTTATATTCCTTAGTACGCTCATGATCATGCCAGCAGGGTTAGCTTTGGATCACTTGTGGTCCTAGGTTCCTTGTCCGCGTCTCAAGGGTAGCTCGGGGCGTTACAAAACTTGATATAAGAGAACTAGGTTTAAGAGTCCTGGGATGTCTGAAAAGACACACTAAGTATAGTCCTTTTCTTGAGTGTGAAGTACAACACACCTAAAGAGAGGGAGGCTACAAAGTGTTGTAGGAAAATTTCGCTTTGTTGTCACTCTTATCGTGCGTAAGGTATGATCTTATTCCACTCTAACTTATGTTCTACATTTCAGATCATGCCTCCTCTTAAAGCTTAGGCATGGACTTCTAATGCACGCAATGTAGTTAATCTACTACCATAAAACGAAGTTCTAATTTAGAGTTTCAGAAAGCCAGTTCAGTTTTGGCTAAAAGTATGAAAACCTAAAACAACCATAACGTTCAAGCTCCAACTAATAACAATTGTGGATCAGTGGCAGCTAGTATTTGACATTTGTTTAGAAAGATTCACCAGAGTTTCAGGATCCTAAGTTGTGTAAGGACCCACAGAAGTGCATTTATAAGGTCAATAAAATATTTGGAGTTATACAACTGATTGGTAGTGATTGGGTGAAATTGGCATCCAACCAGCTTAAGGATGTGACTCATATATGCTTCACTCAGTGTGAAGACAACAAAGACTACTTTCTCTTGTGCAACTCAGTATAGCACTAAACTTTAATAATAGTCCAAAAATTCTCTCAGAACCTCTCTCAGTCTCTACTCAAGTTGGTAACCCAGTTATAGCTAGATAGGTATATAGAAATTGCCCTGTCATAGTCTCCCAGAAAGTCACCTCACCAGATCTTGTAGAGTTAGAAATGGTAGACTTCGATGTCCTTCTAGACATGGATTGGTTACATTCATGGTATGCCTCAATCGATCGTAGAACTAACATTGTTCATTTTAAGTTTCCAGATGAACCAATCCTAGAACTGAAGGGTAGTAGCTTAGCGCCTATGGGTCGATTTAGTTCTTACCTAAGGGCCAGAAAGATGATCTCTAAGGGTTATCTCTATTATCTAGTTCAGGTTAAGGATTCTAGCTCTGGAACCCCAACTCTTGAGTCAGTTCCAGTAATTTGTGAGATTCCAAAAGTATTTCCAGAAGATCATCCTGGAGTCCCTCCCGAAAAGGAAATCGACTTTGGAATTGATCTCCTTCCAAATACCCAGCCTATTCCTATTTATCCTTACAGAATGGCCCAGCAGAGAGTAGGGAATTGAAAAATCAGTTGAAAGACCTTCTAGATAAGGGCTTCATCAGACCTAGTATTTCACCATATGGTGTGCCAGTGTTATTCATAAGGAAGAATGATGGTTCTCTCGTAATGTATATTGACTATAGAAAGTTGAAAAAGGTCACAATCAAGAATAAGTATCCAATCCCTAGGATTGATAACTCGTTTGACCAACATTAGGGTGCTAGTCACTTCTACAAGATAGACCTCTGATCGGGTTATCATCAGCTATAGTCAGAGATAGTGACATTCCGAAAACAGCCTTTAGAACTCAGAATGGTCATTAAGAATTTGTAGTTATGTCGTTTGGACTAACCAATGCTCCTGTAGCTTTCATGGATTTGATAAACAGAGTGTTCAAATAGTACTTGAACTTGTTTCTTGTCGTCTTCATTGATTATATCGTTGTTTACTCTAGGAATGAGGAAGAACATGCGAGCCATTTGAGAATTATGTTACAGACTCACAAGGATCGCTAGTTATTCGCTATGTTCAGCAAATATAAGTTCTGGTTGCAATCCATTTCATTCCTTGGTCATATTGTATCTAGCGAAGGGATCCGAGTGGATTCATAGAAGATTGAAGTAGTGAAACAATGGCCCAGACCTACCCTGCTGTAATTATCCGAAGTTTCTTAGGTCTAGCAGGTTATTTTAAAAGGTTCTTTGAAGGTTTTTCCTCCATAGACTCACCATTGACTAGGTTGACTCAGAAGATGGTCAAGTTTCAATAATCAGATGATTGTGAGATAGCTTCGCAAATTTAAAAACAAGATTGACTACAGCTCCTATCTTGACTCTACCAGAGGGTTAAGATGGTTATCTGATCCATTGTGATGCATCCAAATTTAGCCTAGGTTGTGTGTTGATGCAGCAAGATAAGGTGATAGCTTATTCCTCCAGACAACTTAAGGTTCATGAGAAGAACTATCCAACTCATGACCTCGAGCTTGCAGCAGTGGTGTTTGCACTCAAGATCTGGGGACACTACTTGTATGGTGTTCACGTAGATGTGTTCACTGATCATAAGAGCCTTTAGTATGTTTTCACCCAGAGAGATTTGAATCTTTTCTAGAGGATATGGATAGAGTTCCTTAAAGATTATGATATGAGTGTGCATTATCATTCGGGTAAGCCGAATGTAGTAGCAGATGATTTCAGCAGATTATTTATGGGTAGTGTAGCCCATGTTGAGGAAGAAAGGAAGGAGCTAGTAAAGGATGTTCACAGGCTTGCTCTCTTAGGAGTTTGCCTTATGATCATTTCAGACAATGGTGTAAAAGTTCAGAATGGGGAAGAACCATCTTTTGTAGTGGAGGTTAAGGAAAAGCAAGACAGTGATCAAATTTTTATTGAACTAAGAATGCATTCCACAATCAGAGAGTGGAGGTTTTCTCCCAATGGGGAGATTGTGTACTTTCCTACCAGGGTAGATTGTGTGTTCCTCATGTGGGTGAGTAGAGAAAGTATATCCTTGCGGAAGCCCATAACTCCAGATATTCTATTCGCCCAGGTTCCACTAAGATGTACCACAATCTGCGGGAAGTCTATTGGTGGAATGGCATGAAAAGGGATATAACAAAATTTCTGAGTAAGTGCTCCAATTGCCAGCAAGTCAAGGTGGAACATCAGAAACCAGGAGGTATGACTCAAGAGATCGATATTCCTACTTGGAAGTTGGAAGTGATCAATATGGATTTCATCACAGGGTTACCTTGTACTCGCAGACAACATGACTCAATTTGGGTGATGGTTGATAGGATGACTAAATCTTCTCGCTTTTTAGCGGTCAAGACTACGAATTCGGCAAAGGACTATGCCAAGCTTTACATTAATGAAATTGTGAGGTTGCATGGGGTTCCTTTGTCTATCATCTCGGATAGAGGCCCTCAATTTACCTCTCATTTCTGGAAGTCATTTCAGAAGGGTCTTGGTTCTCAAATTAACCTTAGTACAACATTTCAACCACAGACGGATGGGCAAGCAGAGCGTACCATTAAGACCCTAGAGGATATGTTGAGAGTTTGTGTGATAGATTTCAAGGGGAGTTAGGATGATCACCTTCCTCTTATTGAGTTTTCCTACAACAATAGCTACCATTCCAGTATTCAAATGGACTCTTATGAGGCTTTGTGTGGGATTAGATGTAGATCTCCCATTGGTTGGTTTGAAGTAGGTGAAGCAGCTTTGATAGTGCCAGATTCAGTCATTTATGCTATGGAGAAAGGCCAACTCATTAGAGATAGACAAAAGAAAGCCTAGATTCTTCAGAAATATTATGCAGATGTAAGGAGAAAGGAATTATAGTTCCAAGTTAATGGTTGGGTTTTCCTGAAACTATTACCCATGAAAGGGGTGATAAGATTCGGCAAGAAAGGGAATCTCGGTCCTAGATATGTACGACCTTACAAGATGTTGAAAAGGGTTGGGAAGGTGGCATATGAGTTAGAGTTGCAGCAGAATTAGCAGAAGCGTATTCGGTCTTCCACATCTTATTCTTGAAGAAGTGGGTGGGTGATCCAGCCTCTATAGTGTCATTAGAGAGTGTGGCGGTGAAAGATAGTCTTTCTTATGAGGATGTACCAGTTGAGATTCTTGACCGTCAATTTAGAAGGTTGAAAAATAAATAAGTCTCTTCAATCAAGGATTTGTGGAGAAGTCAGTCCGTAGAGGGAGCTACTTGGGAGGCAGAAGCAGCCACGAAAGCCAAGTATCCTCACCTCTTTCCTTCCGATTCCGCTCTAGCTTGAGGTAATAGTTCTTCTTCAGTTTTCTAGCCATTCATGCAAAATTGAGTCTTATAATCATGTTCCCTTAGTTTTTACTTGCATTGTCAGCAAACTTGCATGTTCTCAAAACTCGATTCAGTCAGAAATTCAGCTCTCAATGTAGTAGTAGGGTTTTCAGCTCTCTACCTCTATTCCAGCTAGTTTAGTCTTCATTTGAGGACGAATGTTCTCAAGGGGGAGATAATGTAACACCCCTATAAAAATTAGACCAAAAACAAGTTTTTAAGAAAATCTACAGGTGTAACAGATGGTGGCCATCGACGGACCGTAGCTGACCCACGGTCCATCCTGGATATCTGTCGATGGAGTCAGAAACCCCCCCACAATCTCAGCCCAGGAAAATTTGGTTAAGTCATGAAGGACGGACGAACCTACAGTACGAAGGTCAGACTATGGTGCGTAGTCCATTACCGTCGATCGACACCTCATTCACCCACTCTCTGACAAGAGCCACAAATGACCAGCACGGTCTGCCAATGGACCTACGGGACCGTAGGTCTGACCTAGGTTAGAATTAGCAGATAGTTATGGGAAAATACAGTTGGGTCAACATCACATGATCATAACTCTCCGACCAAAATGCATTAGGTGTCCCATGACCAGTAAAAAGATAGATAATTTGAATAGCTCTTCATAGCCACCGACCTTGCTAAAATACAACCTCCGAGTAAAAATTTATTCCCATTTTAGTAAAGGTCTGTCAAACTGGCCCAACCTATGGACCAAACGACGGACCATCGATGGAACGATGGACCGTCTATCGAGGTCGTTGTTTGGACCGAAATCACTTTACAAGAGGTCTTTGGTCTTTTCCCACTTTGTTTAAACCTTAAGATACGTCGTTTTGACTCTAAAAACCATCAAATTTTACTCAATTTAAGCATAGAAATATAACTAAAACTTATCCTAAGTCAAATCATTAATCAAAACTTAGAAAATTAGAATCAAGAAAAGAGAAAAAAGGTCAAAAACTCTAGTTCAAGAATGCAGAAAGGTTCCAGCAGTTCCAACCCTAAAATCTGAGTGTTTCTTCGTGAATTTCATCACCAGGTATGTGGGATTTCACTAGTGGATTCCTTTCACCCATTGGGTCCCTAGTTTTCAGTCAGTTCTTGATTCTAATATCATGATTAGACCTAGAATTTCAAGAACTTTGATAGAACTTCATGAATTTACTAAATATATGTTCCAAATTAGACTGTAAAACTATTATTCAGTTTATCGCATGAATTTCAGAACCCTAGTTTTGTATTTCTTTAGTTCTTGAATTACACATGCTAGGTAAGATATTTCAGCTATTCAGTTATACATGCCTCAATTTTAATGCATCATTATCACATTAAATATTGCATTCTCAGTTGGCATGTTCAGTTTTGAGCTATCCAGTATTTACGGAAAATTTAGACATAATCAGTTAACTATATAAATCAATGGGAGTAGCACAATACCGGGTTGGACTAGGGTTCAGTGTACAAAATTAGTCCCAGAACTACTAGCCAAGTAGGTTGTGAGTCCCCTCTATGGACAATCAGCTTAGTGATCAAGCCTGCATGCCTTTATACCGTTTGCATGGTATATTGGGTCCTCACAATGGGGCGTATACATCGGACTACACATTAAGCTCATGTGATTTTATTGTCGGTTATTAGTAGCTCCCAAAATTCAATCAGTCTCTATTGCATTGACCATTTATCAGTATACTCAGTATTAAATTTCAGCATGTTATAAATTGGTTGTTGCATTCAGTTAGCTTAGAATTCTCTATATCATGTTCAGATTATTATTGTAGCAACCCTAGAAATGGATAAGATAAGAAATGCTTAATGTGTCAAGAATGCCTATGATTAGACCAGGGTTCACACGAATTGATGCGCGTAGAACCAGACCTCGGAACCCTTGCTACAGCATAGCAAACTAACTTGGGGAATTAGTTGAGCTTGGAAAGGTTGGGTCCAACCATGTAGGGCTCTCGAATACGAAGATTTACTTGAAGGAGTCTTTACCGACCTTAAAAAGGGGAAATCTTAGGTTTTGAGGGTCTAGGGGTAAAATAGTCTTTTTCCAGGATAAGGGTCGTATTTTAATTACCCTAAATATACAATTAATTATTTAAATAATAAGGTGGATGGGTAATTTGGGGAGAGAGGGCCAAAATTGGTCTCTTGAAGTGAAGTCTTGCTCCATCGAGGTTCGAACCTAGGTGGAAGCAATGAATTAAAGTAATTTTTTATCTAAGATATTGAATTTAATGTAATTAATTAATAAATTTTTTTTATTATCTTATTTAAAATAAAATAAAAATATTATTTTTTTATTTAATAAACAAAACCTTATTGACTAACTCCAAAAACTAGACTCCTAAGCCTCCCACAACTCCCACTATCTCACGTTTGTCTCTCCACTCTCACGCTCAATATCTCTTATTCTTTCTCACTTTTCTTCTCTGCCAAAATACGATACAAAAGTATAAAAATAAACCAAGTTTTTCACCCTTGAAGAACTCACACGAAATCACAAGAAAAGAAACGTTAATCGTACATTAGGTTAAGGGAGGTAGTCATTCGATTGGAGTTGATATTGAGGAGGCTTAGACGTGTTCTTGGGTGAAGCTTTTGGGCATCAAGTAAAGATTTTAACGTCAAAAACGTATGGGTTCTCTTCTCTCTTGGTCTGTTTCCCAAGAGACCCCTTAAGGTTCAGAATATTCATTCCGAAAACTAGGATTGTTCCCCGTTGCATGTCCCTGTCACTAGCTCCCATTGAATCATAGGTTGGTTATGTTTGCTGGTAGAAAACTAGGGATGAAACGTGTTTTCATGATGATTATGTGCTTATATGTATGTTAGGAATTATGTGACTTATGTTGATGTCTCCGAAAATGTAACTACATGTGTATGTGTGTGTTGTCGTGGCTATTGTTCGTGGTTTAGGACTTGAAATGGTATGATATTCTTTATATTTCATGTACACATGTTGATTTAAATGTGATGTTCATATGAGTTGAAATGTGGCTGATTTGAGGGATAATCTATTTTCTAAACCAATCCATCAAAACGCACCTAAAACGTTCTAAATGCACTACGAAATTTCCCTAAGAACTAATGTGTAACTTGATGAAAGAATGCAGAAAAATTAAAAGAAAATTTACAACTTCTAGTGATGAATTTCGGTCAGCAAAGAGGTTTAAAAATGTTGAAAAAATGAATTAAAATAAGTGAGGTCATGGAGGATTGAACCCGTGACCGCGCCCATGTTAAAACAATGAAAATAAAGAAGTAAAAAGAAATGTGGTGAAGGGGATTCAAAACATGGTATTGGCTGGAAAATGTAACTTAAAAGAAAGAAATAAAAAATGAGATCAATGGGATTCAAACCCACCACCTCTCAATCATATTTAAGGAGGAGAATAAAAGAAAAATAAAGGGGGAGGCGTGTGGGAATAAAACCCACAACCTCCTATGCAGATTTATTGAGAAAAATTAAAATAAATTAAAGAGTGGTTGTGGGTGTTCGAATCCACAACCCCTCGGCCAAAGGAGAGAAATTTAAAGGCAATGAAAATAAACAGCAAATGAGGTTGTGGGGGTTGGATCCCACATCCTCTTAGTTCCATTAAGCGAAAAATGAAGAGAGAAATTAAGGGAAAAACAAAATGAAGGCCTTGGGGCTCGAACTTGGGTCCCCAAGCCGTATGGATCAAACCAAAATGAATAAAAAAAATGTAAGTGTTGTTCAAGAGATTTTAAAACCGGGTTCCCTTTCCCGAATTCCGTATAGATGCATAAGTCGTACGTGATTTAAATCTGCAATAATAATGCTGCCCACTTAGATCAAAATCGAGATCTTGGCATACATACAAGATGCATAAGTCTTGTACTACATAATCTTAGGAGGATATGAATCACTTAAATGAACTATGAATGAGGCCTCATGGCTTGTACGTATAGACCCATAAGTCTAGCATACGTTTAAAAATAACTGAACCTAAGATGTATGTAATGAAATGATGTAACCCTAGAAGGGTTAAGTACGAGTGTAAAACACAGTAAATTTCCAAGTGCATTGGCATACGATTAAATGATTATTATGCAATGAAATGATGAAACCCTAGAAGGGTTAAGTAAGAGTGTGAAACACACAAATGGCCAAGTGCATTGGCATATGATGAAATGAACATTCACGTAAAAAGGGGTGATTAATTATGAAGAGGAAATGTGCTAATATTGATGAATGTGGTGACAACATGATATGAGGCTAATGTAAAAGATGAGAGCAATCTCAAATGAGCCTAAGTAAATGTTACCAAAACGTACTCACCTACGAGAGTGTAAAGTTAATGAAGAGGCCAGTCTCTATGAACACTCTAATGAAAGTATTGAGATTAACACACTTAATACTAATGATGATATGAGATTGTCCGGCATGCCTGGTATGGGTCTCCTTATATCTCCTAGTCTTCGAACCTATAATGCCAATTTAGGGATCTGGCGGGGCTAAATTCCCATGTACGCTAGCATGTTTTGGGTTACTTTGGCCAGTGATTCCACTTGTTGTCTTTGTGGGGTTTCATGACACTGGATTTCATGATTCTCACATTATCTATGTCGATTAAAGTTAAAGTTCCCAAATGAATGAATGAGGCCAGCCTAAAATGATACTTATAATGAAATAAATGATACCAAAGGTGTTAGGATAGGATAATCAACAGGGGAGATAGACTTAAGTAATGACTCTAGGTCATTCTTGATCATTGCACAACAAACCCGATGAAAGCCTTAAACTAAATCCTAGGTATAGCTGGTGTTTACACTAGCAGATGAATGAAATGAAATGCATGAATGAATGAAGTAGTCTCTGTATTTGCTAAAGAAGGCTACCTAGTTGAGGTCCCATATATTGAGCCCTTATTTTTGGAAAGTCTTGATGTCAAGTCCATGATTCAAGGGTCTCATGGCATATGAACGAATGATATGCAAAATGCTATGTGTTATATGCAATATGTTATGTCCTATGTGCAAGATGTTATGTGTTGTGTGCAATATGATAAGTATGACTATTCATATTACTCTCATGGCATGACTTTCCTAATCCAAATTTAGAAAGCTCACTAACTTTTCTAATCCCAATTCGGCTCCACTAACTTGACATTCCATAATCATGTTGTTACAAAAGAGCTATTCTTACTCATGCATATCCTTGGTTTGTGCTTGCATATACCCATACTTAGTACAAGTGTGTACTAACCCTATACAATTCTAAACTTTTAGGTGCAGGCACTGGTGGACGCTAGAGCTACAGGATTAACGTTGTAGTTATCCTGACGTCGAGCATTCATCCGGACTTTGTAGGCTCTCATGCTTTCAAGGATGCTTGCCCATTTAAATTCTAGCTTAGTTGTAGGATTGAGCTAGTGGAGTATGTTCCACTAGCGTTTCTTTCCCGTTTTATTTCAGACATTGTATTGGTGCAACTTTTGCAAGTACATCTTTATCGTTATAATAATCTGTTTCTTTAATTTGATGATCTTAATGTTAGATGGTTGATGGTGAATAATTACGTATGTAGTAGAATAATTAGTAAGCATGTCACCAACAAAAATTTTCAAATTTTCCGCTAAAATAGACCTAGATGAAGTAAGAATGACGTATGTGGGCTTGTCTGCGACCTTTGAGAGGTCAACAACGCCGATCTCGTCTTGGGTCTAGATTCTAGTCGTGATAAAGTTTGTATCAGAGCTCTAGGTTAAATTACAGAAATAATAAGTTCACATCAACCACATTTAGTAGTTTCTAAGTCATGGTAGTGAAGTGCACCACTATCCTGGATTAGAGACTGCATGATGCGTAGGAAAATTCCCTTCTTCTGATCTTATCGTGCCTTATCTAATGTCTGATTTCTTAGTGTTAAGAGTGTATCTAACATCAACTCTTGAGATTTATAAAGATGAATACGAGGAGAAATGCAGGCGGAGAGATTGGAGGAGAAGCTACTGAAGTAAACCAAGTTCCTCCCGAGGCCTAAGCTGCTGAAATGGAGATCCCTGTTAACCTAGCTGGGTTGACAGATGGAGAAGTAATGGCAACCTTTGTACAGATGGTCCAATCCATCACCTTACAAGATCAGGATATGACAGGCAAGGCAAAGCAACAAGGTGTTCCCAGGAAGAACCGACCTACCAGCACCATGGAGAGTAGGTTAAGGGACTTCACGAGGATGAATCCTTTCGTTTACACTGAATCTAAGATTTCTGAGGATGTCGAGGAGTGTAGGGAAGCTATGCTGCATGACAACATGGACCTTTCTTGGATTATGGTCCATGTCCAGGAACTGGAGGAAAGCAGGAAGAGGAAGCACACTAGGGCAGGGAACAAGTCAAGGCAAGCTGAGGAGAATTTTTCAAGAAAGAGTAGTACTGAAATCGGGAGAGACCACCTTGCAGGAAGTGTGGCAAACTACATGGAGTAGAGTGTACGATGGGCACTAATGCTTGTTACAGTTGTGGCAAATCGTGTCACATGGTGAAGGATTGTCTGAATAGGAGAAGTCAAAAACAAGGGAAGGAGAAAATTCGGCCTAATGGTCTAAGTGAAGAGTCTCTATGGCGGCAACAATTCTTCACACTCAAGTCTAGGGGTGCAAGGGAAGGCACCTATAGTGAAGTCTCAGGTTAGTACCCTTAATTAGTCCTTCAGGTAATTAACTGTGAATGGTGAGTATGCACTAGTATGAGGTCTCAGGATAGTACCCTTAATTAGTACTTTTGGTCATTGACTGTGAATGATGAGTATGCACTAGTATGAGGTTAATATGTTTGAGACATCATGTTGGTTGCTGATTTGTATGATTTATATGTTTACTTATGTTGTATGCTTTGATGAGACTAGTTTAGGAAATAGTTCCTTAGTCTATTAATGTGAAACTACTAGTACGTTTCAAGGATATGCACCATCATGTTAATATGTGAATCAGATATTCACCAATGGGGAGTATTGGATTACCTATGCATGTGTGCGTTCTATAGATTACTTACTTATTGTTAGTAATGAGTAGTGTCATTCGGGAATGAATGTTCCTAAGGCGGGGATAATATAACAACCCTAAAAATGGATAAGATAAGAAATGCTTAATGTGTCAAGAATGCCTATGATTAGACCAGGGTTCACAAAGATTGATGCGCGTAGAACCAGACCTCGGAACCCTTGCTACAGCATAGAAAACTAACTTGGGGAGTTTGTTGAGCGTGGAAAGGTTGGGTCCAACCATGTAGGGCTCTCGAATACGAAGATTTACTTGAAGGAGTCTTTACCGGACTTAAAAAGGGAAAATCTTAGGTTTGGAGGGTCTAGGGGTAAAATGGTCTTTTTCCTGGATAAGGATAGTATCGTAATTACACTAAATATACAATTAATTATTTAATTAATAAGGTGGAGGGGTATTTTGGGGAGAGAGGGCCGAAATTGTGCTCTTGAAGTGAAGTCTTGCTCCACCCGATTTCGAACCTAGGTGGAAGCAATGAATTAAAGTAATTTTTTATTTGAGCTATTGAACTAATGTAATTAATTAATAATTATTATTCATTATCTAATTTAAAATAAAATAAAAAGAAGCTTTTTATTAAATAAACAAAAAATTATTGACTATGTCGTAAAACTAGACTCCTAAGCATCCTACAACTCCCACTCTCTCACTTTTATCTCTCCACTCTCACGCTCAATCTCTCTTATTCTTTCTCACGCTTTTTCTCTGCCAAAATAAGATACAAAAGTAGAAAAATAAACCAAGTTCATCACCCTTGAATAACTCACACGAAATAACAAGAAAACAAACGTTGATCGCACACCAGGTTAAGGGAGGTTGTCATTCGATTGGAGTTGATATTGAGGAGGCTTAGACGTGTTCTTGGGTGAATTTTTTGGGCAGAAAGTCAATATTTTAACTTCAAAATTGTATGGGTTCTCTTCTCTATTGGTCTTTTTCCAGGGAGACCCCTTAAGGTTCCAAATATTCATTCCGAAAACTAGGATTGTTCCATGTTACATATCCCTATCACTAGCTCCCATTGAATCATAGGTTGGTTATGTTTGCTGGTAGAAAACTAGGGATATAACGTGTTTTCGTGATGATTATGTGTTTATATGTATGTTTGGAATTATTTGACTTATGTTGATGTCTCCGAAAATGTAACTACGTGTGTATGTGTGTGTTGCCGAGGCTATTGTTTATCGTTTAGGACTTGAAATGGCATGATAGTTCTTTATATTTCATGTACAGGTGTTGATATGAATGTGATATTCATATGAGTTGAAATGTGACTGATTTGAGGGATAATCTCTTTCCTAAACGAATCCATGAAAAAGCACCTAAGAGGTTCTAAATGTACTACGGAATTCCCCTAAGAACTAAGGTTATACTTGATGAAAGGATGCTGAAAAATTAAAAGAAAATTTCCAACTTCAAGTGATGAATTTCGATCAGCAAAGAGGGTTCAAAATGTTGAAACAAATGAATTAAAACAAGTGAGGTCATGGACGATTGAACTCGTGACCGCGCCCATGTTAAAAACAATGAAAATAAAGAAGTAAAAAAGAAATGTGGTGAAGGGGATCCAAAACATGGTATTGGCTGGAAAATGTAACTTAAAAGAAAAAAATAAAAAAATGAGATCAGTGGGATTCAAACCCACCACCTCTCAATCATATTTAAGAAGGAGAATAAAAGAAAAATAAAGGGGGAGGCGTGTGGGAATCGAACCCACAACGTCCTAGGCATATTTTGGGAGAAAAATTAAAAGAAATTAAAGAGGGGTTGTGGGTGTTCGAATCCACAACCCCTCGGCCAAAGGAGAGATATTTAAAGGCAATGAAAATAAAAAGTAAATGAGGTTGTGGGGGTTCGATCCCACATCCTCTTAATTCTATTAAGCGAAAAATGAAGTGAGAAATTAAGGGGAAAATCAAATGAAGGCATTGGGGCTCGAACTTGGGTCCCCAAGCCGTATGGATCAAACAAAAAGGAATAAAAAAATGTAAGTGTTGTTCAAGAGATTTGACAACCGGGCTCCCTTTCCCAAATTTCGTATAGATGCATAAGTCATACGTGAGTTAAATCTTCAAGAATAATGTTGCATCTTAGACCAAAATCGAGATCTTGGCATACATACAGGACGCATAAGTCTTATACTACATAATCTTAGTAAGATATGAATCACTTAAATAAACTATGAATGAAGCCTCATGGCTTGTATGTATCGACCCATAAGTCTAGCATACGGTTTAAAAATAAGTGAACCTAAGATGTATGTAATGAAATGATGTAACCCTAGAAGGGTTAAGTACGAGTGTAAAACACACTAAATGGCCAAGTGCATTGGCATACGATGAAATGATTATTATGTAATGAAATGATGAAACCCTAGAAGGGTTAAGTAAGAGTGTGAAACACACAAATGGCCAAGTGCATTGACATATGATGAAATGAACATTCACTTAAAAAGGGGTGAGTAATTATGAAGAGCAAATGTGCTAATGTTAATGAATGTGGTAATATGAGGCTAATGTAAAAGATGAGAGCAATCTTAAATGAGCCTAGGTTAATGTTACCAAAACGTACAGACCTATGAGAGTGTAAAGTTAATGAAGAGACCAGTCTCTATGAACACTCTAATGAAAGTATTGAGATTACCACACTCAATACTAATGATGAGATGAGAAATCATCTATTGAGCTACGATGCCCTCATACTAGAAGCCAGCATCCATGACGTATGAGTTGAATGTGATGGAACTTTATACTGAGCACCGATGGACTAGCTATGAGTCGTGATACCTTCTTTTGGGAAGGGAGGAGGTTCACGTAACTCTCATGAGATGATACTGTCTGGCATGCCGGGTATGGGTCTCCGTATATCTCCTAGTCTTCGAACCTATAATGCCAATATATGGATCTGGCGGGGTTCAATTCCCATGTACGCTAGCATGTTTTGGGTAACTTTGGTCAGTGATTCCACCTCTTTTCGGTGTGGGGTTTCATGACACTGGATTTCATGATGCTCACATGATCTATGTCGGTTAATGTTAAAGTTCCCAAATTAATGAATGAGGCCAGCCTCAAATGATGCACATAATGAAATGAATGATTCGAAAGGTTTAAGGATAGGATAATCGAAAGGTGAGCTAGACTTAAGTAATGAATCTATATCATTATTGATCATCGCACAACAAACCCGATGAAAGTCTTAAACTAAATCATAGGTATAGTTGGTGTTTACACTAGAATATGAATGAAATGAAATGAAATGAAGTACGTACGAATGAATGAAGCAGACTCTGTATTTGCTAAAGAAGGATCCCTAGTTGAGGTCTCATATGTTGAGCCCCCATTTTCGGGAAGTCTTGATGCCAAGTCCATGATTCCAAGGTCTCATGGCATATGAATGAATGATATGCAATATGCTATGTGCTTTATGCAATATGTTATGTACCATGTGCAAGATGTTATGTGTTGTGTCCAACATGATAGGTATGATGATGCATATTACTCTCATGGCATGACTTACCTAATCCAAATTTGGAAAGCTCACTAACTTTCCTAATACTAATTTTGTAAGTCCACTGACTTGACATTCCATAATCATGTTGTTAGAAAAGAGCTATTCTTACTCATGCATGTCCTTGGTGTGTGCTTGCATATACCCATACTTAGTACAAGTGTGTACTAACCCTACACAACTCTAAACTTTTAGGTGCAGGCACAGGTGGACGTTAGAGCTACAGGATCAACGCTGCAGTTATCCGAACGTCAAGCATTCATCTGGACTTGGTAGACTCTCATGCTTTCGAGGATGCTTGCCCATTTACATTCTAGATTAGTTGTAGGATTGAGCTAGTGGAGTATGTTCCACTATCGTTTCTTTCACGTTTTTTTTCAGACGTTGTATTGGTCCCATTTTAGCAAGTACATTTTTATCTTTGTAATAAACTGTTTCATTCATTTGATGATCTTAATGTTAGATGGTTGATGGTGAACAATTACGTATGTAGTACAATCTTTATTAAGCATGTCACCAACAAAAAGTTTCAAAGTTTTCTCTAAAATTAACCTAGATGAAGAAAGAATGACGTATGTAGGCTTGTCTGCGACCTCTGAGAGGTCAACGATGTCGGTCTTGTCTGGGTCTAGATTCCAGACGTGACAATTATTTCAGCTTTATTCTATCCTACATACTCAATACCTTCCAAGTACTGACGCATACGTGCGCTACATCTTCTCTTGATGTAGGTTCAGGTTCTCAGTACCATGATCACATATAGATCGATTTCCGATCTTCAGTTCAACAGATTCAGTGGTAAGTCCTCATTCTCCGAGGACAATAGTCATGAGTTTCTTTTCAGTATTTAGTCTTTTAGTTTCAGTTTTTTTGCTAGATTTAGCTGGGGCTTCTCCCAGTATTTCTATTCAAGTTTAGAGGCTATTTTTAGACATAGTTAGTTTCATCTTAGTATTGAGTTAATATTTCCTTTGTATTAAACTCATTCTTTTTCAAGTATCTCAGTTATAGAATATGGGCATTCCCCATCTTCTGAATTTAAATTATGATTTAGCTTTCGCATCAGTTTATATTCTTTAGTATGCTCATGATCATGCCAGCAGGGTTAGCTTTGGATCACTTATAGTCCTAGGATTTGTGTCCGCGTCTCGACTGCAGCTTGGGGCGTGACACATTACTATATGAAGCTCTTTCTAGTTTCAACTAAAATGGTATATCTAATCTTATAAAATAAGAAAGAAAAATACAGAATCCAAATATGCCTAATCAATGATGTAGTCCAGCAACAATAGCCAAAAATCATATATAAACAAAGATGACATAAAGGAGAGTTCCACATAAACAACCATGACATTCATACCAATCCATTATAGTGGTAGAAATAAGAACTTTCAGTTCAAAATGTCAACCAAAATGAATAAAAAATAGAGTACACTAATGCGGCTTCTCCTAAGGTTACACAACATCTGTGAAGTGGAGAGTAATTCGTAAAACCGAAAGAGCTATGCCCATGACAATCCAATGCAAAAATCAAGACGAGTGATCTTTCATATGAATAAGGACATGTCGAAAATGAGTTCCAAGCACCGTAGAGAGAATAATAGAAATTGAGCTCAGATCTAATTATGACTTTTAGAAAAAAAATTAGCTGCGTAAACACATCGATGGCTATATTTCACAAAAATAGACTAAGAATGAAAGTAGCAACTTTAGCGAATGTAAAACATCATAACAATTTCACAGCTTCAAAAATCAATATCATACAATTAGGAAATATGGTCAAAAACACTTGTAAAGAATACGCGACAGTAGTAAACAAACAAGTCAGCTATCCAACATCAAATCTTCCATCACACATGAAGATACTTTACATACATTCTGAAAACTTATAACAACCAGCTGACATGAGATCATTTTAATCTTTCTAGGGGCAATATATGTACTTCTGTTTGATTGAGTATTAATTAGTTCTATTCAAGATCATAGACAACTAGAAAGAAAACTATTATAGATGAAGGTTGATTCAAAACACTTTAGGTACTATATTCTAGCTGGAAAAGATAACTTACCACTATATGCAAATCAACAAAATAAACTAAAAAGTTTTGTATCTTGGTACTTACTTGGTCATTAGATAAAATTAGCGGACATTCAATTAAAATGGGAGACGTTGTAGGTTGGACATGTGATTGTTGACCAGCAAATAATGAAAATTCCTTTATTTTCATTATTTCTTTCATTGAATCTTCCAAGGTAGACAAGCGATGGTTGAAGATTTGTTTTCCTCATTCAAGGATTTATTTTCTTCATTCAAGCATTTGTTATCCTCTCGACCAGTCTATACTAAGCATGTGATACATTAATTCAAAGCACAACAACTATTTTAGTAACATGGATCTAAGAACTGGGCATATTTGATGATAAGGAGGAAAATCAAGCGGTCAAAGACTGGAAAATACACTCTTTAATCAATAGGCATACCTGGAAACTTTCAGAAGCAAAATATTCCTTTACTAATCATTCACATTCTTTTTTGTCTACTCCCCTTGGAAAAGTCCTAAGAGATTGATGGATAGGATTATCCTTCACATATTTTGCATGCAAGTGTCACCTCTATTTGATCCATAACTCATTCATCCATCCCAAGATATGACTACAATGATCATTCATGTCCACAACCTAAAATTTATGCTGCAATAGTTTGAGCATGAGTTAAATTATTTCCAAGGAAAGCCTATCAACAAATCATCATAAAATGAAAAAGATCTCTTATTCTAGTAGAATAAGCGGATATTTCAATAGAAAAGAAATTTCAGTAGCACGTCTGTTTTTTCAGTAGCACATAATAATTCTAGTAGCAGATATCTCCGACATGCATCTACTTATTTCTTTGATCTCTTAGAAAAAAAATCCATTTACAAATGTGATTCACGTATACTTGAATCCAGTACCATATGTGAAATGTGAAAATCATTTGACAAACAACTATGTGTTTAAATCACATAAACATTTGTTACCTCAACGACTGCTAATGGACAAGAAAACGCAGATGTATTTGATAACAATTAAGAATTTGAATCAAGTGCAGTTTGTTACCTCAACGGCTGCCCACACGTGAGTCAACTTTTCTTGTTTAATATCATTCCATGGTGATACTCCGAAAGGACAAATATTACAATCACTAACAATTTTTCCCAAATGCCTTGCAAGGAGTTTGCTATTTGTTTCAACAGTTCCATTTTTGTAAATGGTCAGTGTCAGCTTCTGCCCAATTTCAAGTGCAGCTACTTCTTTGCACATGTTGCCCCCTCAAACTCTTTTTACCTTTTTAGAATTAGATGAGCTTCCAGTTTCATAGTTTTGCAAATACTATAGTAAATCAAATTCAGATCTACAATTTAATAGCATATTAATTCAAAATTAAATACCTTTCTCAGTTGTTTTAGTTATTTCAGTGTGTTTGATAATTTTCTCAACAGATGAAGGCAATGAAATATTGATTTGCATGTCCTCCTCACAGATCAAGGGATTTTTGTCCATTGTTCGCATTTCTTTACTAGAAGACATGGTAGAATTCGATCTTTTACTTTGAGAAGACATTACAGTTTCAGATCTTTTCTCTAATCCGTTTCCTATAACACCTGCACCCGAGAAATGTAATATAACAGTTCGTCAAAATAACAATGTTTTTAAGAAAGAAAACATAACAAATCTGAAAACAAACATTTATTTTAACATCGTGTGTGTATTGCTTAACTTGATTAGGACATACAGGAGATGGAATGTTAATATTCATGTTTTCTTTCACAAGAGTCAAGGCGTTCTTATGCATCGTCTCCATTCCTAGACTAGCAGAAATAGTAGAAACTTTTGGTCATTGTCTTTGAATCTTCCCTACACAACATATAGAAAATATATCATGTTATTAATCCTTAAGAAAGTGTTTTGAAACATGAGAAGCTGAAGAATAATGACAAGAACTCACAGAGAAGAGTAGATTGTGAAACAGACAAACAAAACAGAAAGTAAATAGAGAAGAGAACAAAAAGTTTTGATGATTAGAAACAGATTGTATGTGATGACTTAAAACAACCCATAACATTGTTTAACGAGCATGAAACATCAAATAGACAATAATGATGAAACTAAAATTGATTTTTTCCATAGATACAAGCCCTTTTTTTGTGAACTCTAGGTTAAGTTTGTAGTTGAAAATGGGTTAATTCACATGCTAGGGAAGTCCAAGCAGCGAATTTGTCTATAACGATTATTGGTTGAATACAATTTTTCATTTAATCAAGAAAATAAATATATCATACTTGTTTCAATTTCTTGGATGTAATGGTTAACATGATCATAAGATTGAGAAAATAACTTCTGAGTTTGCATAATCCTTTTCTCACCCAAGGATTTAACTCCTTGTCCTTGTCCTCGTCCCTTTCCAATGGCAACCGGTGTAACAAAAGTATATCTTATAGTACTCTTCATAGTTGAACTGTCCTCAATTTCAATATTTATTGGTTCAAACTTAAGCCTACAAAAACATCCAAAATTATATATATATATATATATATA
>NC_028642.1:10046306-10075980 GCF_001406875.1 Solanum pennellii
TATATATATATATATATCATCATCCATTTTTCAACATTTCTCAAAGGAATCACGATAAAAAAATATATCAATATACCAATTTCAATAATGTGTAAAAATAAATATACTAATTCATAATAAATATACTTAACCTCATTAGTTCTTTTTCATTTTTTAAGGACTTCCTAACTCTACAATATCTTCATACATTCGTTCAACAATCTCAAAGGAATCACGAGGTTGAGTCTTTATCCTGACTTGTCAACCTTTGTTGGAATTATCATTAGCATAAACACTTGGGATGCTTGGTTTGCTTAATCAAAGGGCTCATTTGTACAGTCAACAACTAATCCATACATGGATCTGTTCTGTCCATTAAAGAAGAGAAACCATGAAGCAGTGAAAGACAGAAGAAGAAGAAGAAGAAGAAGGAAGAAGAATAACATGGGAGGACAATGCGAATGACACAACCTATGTTTCTTGTGTCAGAATACCTCCAAGGATAAGAGAAGAAGTACATAGTTTCTTTCACTGAAAATTTTGCATGCACTATATGATAAGATGATTCATTAGATCAAACATGTTAAGACTTAAGCATGATTTGTTTGTTATGACAATCAGGTTAATGACCAAAATAACTATTTACGTGTAAATCATTGAAATAATGTTTAGTGCTTGCTATATTTAAACACTGGTTAAAAACTTCAAATACAACTGAATAAGTGATGGTAAAATATTTGTTGATTCACAACCGGTAACACATTAATGAAAGAAAGTAATTACTGACATTGTAGTATGTAGAAAATGATCACATATGTTATTACAAGTCAATCAAGACTATTGTAAAGAATCTTTCTGTTGTATGATCAACAACTAATCAAGCAAGGATCATATATTAATTCAATAGAAGGGACTTTAGTGTCCATTGAACAAGGGAATCATGAAATATAGAACAAAAGAGGAAGGGTGTCCTCGTATTTATTTTTCTAAAAAAGACTTTGTAGTATGGGTAATGTGATTCTTCAAACACACATAAACTACAAATATTAATACACTTAAAAATTAATTAAACTTTCGATAAGAATCCGGACTAAATAATATAAACAAGATAATAAGGCAAAGTTGAGCGACAGATTAGTAAAGTTGAAGAAGAAGAAGAGACATCATACTCGAAATTCGTAGTTAAGAGAAGGAAACAAAAAAGTTGCTGCTGCAAATACTTATAGAGGATCAGAGGAAGATCCTAATAATCATAGCTCGATGTTGATCATTATGAAAAATAGACGCTCCTGTTGAGTTGACCAAAAGATTATTAAACATGAAGAAAACGAAAAAGAAGAGATAGCATCCCTTAAATTCGCAGTTGTGAAAAGGAAATAAATATGTTGCTTCTCAGCATACGTATAGAGGATTTGAGGAAGAGCTGAATAACTCTATGTCGCTGTTAATAAAGATGAAAAGAGACAGTTTTGTTGAGTTGAGTGAACGTTCATTATTAAACAGGAAGAAGAAGAGACACCATACCTTAGATTAACAATTGAGAACCTTGCTGCTGAGAATACCTTTAGAGGATTTGAGGCAGAGGTGAATAGCCCTAGGTCGTAGTTGATCAAGATGAAAAAAGAAACACTTATGGGCTTGAGGAATACGTGCATGGTAAAGTTGTGACCAATTGTTTTTGAGAGAATCTTTTTATTGGATTTTTAGAAAATTGTGTTCTTTTTCCCGCCTACTTTTCAGAATTAATATTTTTTGGGTTTTAGTAAATTTTTCGGTAATTTTTTACGCTCCCTCTATTTATCTCAATTACAATTGGGTTTAGTCATTAGTTTTCTTAGGGACGGGATTTTTTACCTTCCCAATAACATATATTTTTTAGGACCAAAATATAATCTCGTCTCAATATATATACTTTTTGGGACGGGATTATTAACTCGTCCCTACATGTTGGTCTTAACTGAACCTTTTTCTTGTAGTGTTCCTTGTCTTCTCAAATGGGAAAAGGCGGAGAGGCAAATTTATAAGATGAGATAATAGGTTTAAAGGAACTCAAAACTAATTGGGCCAACATTATTTCCACCTTTACCAATCAGAGATCCCCTGCCTCTCGTACTCTCCCACGTAGATTATTCACTATTTGACGAAAAGCCACAATATTTCCCCCTTTCATCATGTGAACTAAATATTGCAATGCAAAAACTTCCCTCAACCTACTCTTTTTGTGGTCTCAACCTCAAGAGACCACATAAATAAATTACTTCAAATCACAACAAGAAAAGCAGGTAAAATCTCTTTACGGTTTTCTCATTTTGAAATTAAGAAGGGGGGCCTTGAAACAATTGTAAAGTTGTCTCGGTGGAATCAACCTATAATGTTTTCATTAAGATAGGATGTCTACTTTTTATAATGGAATATGCACGGACCATGCACAGAATCGATAAAAATGTAAGATATGTCATGCACCAGGCTGCCCTTATCATTTTAACACTACATTTGTAGATTTGATTGACTACACTCCTTGTGAATCTAATAAGAACTTATACACAATACAATATAATCATAATATTGGAGTTGAATACAATAAACAGCAGAATGTTTCTTCAAATATCGAGGATCAATATCTTTACAACAATTTGGAGTTTAATTAGCCGGTGTTTATTTATCAATAGTATAATGTTAATTGAAATCAATGACCAATACCAAATTTTGCTCATGACCTTAGACTTGTACTGAATACTAATGCATAAATCCATCAATGCTAATATGTCTCACTATTGAAACCTAAACCCTCTATGCCTCATAATGAAGAAACTTCACCTCTACTCATAGATTACTTATGAGATTACACGGAGTTTGTTGGGGTAGCTGTTTCCACATTAACTTGTGCACAATATAGATATTTTAATTCTTCGATCATGTAGGAAAAATAACAGGATGATTCTTAAAAAACTATTTCTCCCATATTTCTGTATAAAAAAATAATGCAAAAGATAACATATAATAGAGAGAGACCAACAATATAGAATGTTAAGTTATCCCATTCACGGAAAGTACTCATGAGTATACCTTGGATTACAAAAGAAGTTTATTGCTTAAAATGATCAAGAAATAACAAAATGCATAGGTCTATTCTTACTGATATATCCTACATTTACTTCTTTAAAGGTAATGATAAGTATGCACTCTCAATGTACCACCTCCATTTATCCATGACGAGAAAAATATAAAATCACTAGATGTTAATTTGATCAAGGAGTTTTTTGCATACCGGAGGTGGACGAGCCTAATAAGAAGATTAGCAGAATTTTTTTTATATAAATTTCCATTATTGTAGAGATTTGATTAATGATCCATGAATGACTTATAATAGAAAAATATCGTAAACATAAACTATATAGGCGAGCTCGCATGTACTATCAAGGCCAAACACAAACGATTCTAAAACATAAATTCAAGGTATTTTGTATCAACACTAACCTTTTTTAGCAGGGTCTCGTACCAGAAGTATAGCCTTATCAAGGGTATTAATGATTGGTTCCTTATTTATAGTTTGTTAAACATTCTCTGCCTTATTCTGTAAGGAATAACATATTGTCAGTTATGTCATAACGTTAAAAGAAACTATTGTTGTCTCAAAATGTAAACATACTCTGGCTATAGGGTATATCATCATCAAAAAGAGTTAGATAATCATTTGATTCATGAACCTCAAGAACCAAATGGATGATTTCACAATGTAATATCACAGTACTAACTAGTTATCTTGTAAATAGGAAAAAGTAGTTTTTGTGGTCAAAGTTATGTTGCACAAAACCTAATGGGAACGTGATTTTTTTGAAAGAACAAAATAGAAAAGATATAACATGAAGTTAAGTGAACAAGGTAGTCAATAAAATATATTTACATGCATTCAAAATTATTAGAAAATAAATAAAACATATTGTTACCTCAAATCAGTTATAAATGGTGCCCTCTGAGGAGATGATGATTGCACAACAAAAGGGACTTGATGTACCACATTATCCATAATCTTTGCAGCCTGAGAATTTAACGAAATCACAGATTTGAATTATCCTTTAGGAAAACCTTAGCATATCAATCTTGAGCATGCTTAGCCTGAATAGAGTTTACCACAGTATCGAACTAATTCCACCAATATACTAGAAATCCCTCCCGACATTCGGTAATTGAAACAAATTGCATTACTTAATTATCGTACATTAATACAGCACAAAAAATAAAAAAAAATAAGTCATTATATTTTGCGCAACACTTGAAAATAAATAACAATTAATACAATTCTACAAACACGAAAAGAGTTGTTGTGAAAAATTGACCATCGATTAGTGAACCATAAAATTAAAAGAATAGCATCATGTATCATTCCCTCCATTATATTTATGTGGATACTTTTTTTATGTTACACACCCTTTAATCCCAACTTTATGTGACATATTTTCCATATTAATTTATCCCCCTAAAGATGTTTATGCATTTAAATATACTTTTAGATTTAAAATCATAATGGTTGTATGATATTTTTCAGTCATCCATGTTTAAACTTTGTTAGACCACATGTTTTAAATGTCTTATTTTATTTGTAAATTTTTTGGGCCTCGGTGACACATAAATTCGAATAAGGGGGGATATTATTGGAGAAAATAAATTGTTCTTTTCATGCGTAAGAAAGATGATTCACTTAGAATGACCTTAGATTATCATGAAAGTGAATGAGTATACTTTCATGTTTACTCAACCATTCAAGTATTTTCTAAGAATAATTGGTTGATGTATATAAGGTACGTGTGAGTAGTTTTGTGTATGGTATTTTTTAGATGATAGAATGTAGAACTGTGATGTTGATCGAGGATATGAACATCTCTCGCTGATAACTCATTCTCAAAAGATCAAGGAGGAAAATCTCAAAGAGAGTGATACGGATAGAAAGAGGGCTAGAATAGATAGTGTTGACTACTCTTAATATAGGCCGGGGGTCGTAGTCGATCTCCGTTTAATATGAAGTAATCATTATCGACCCCATATTCTACTAGTTCTCTAGTTCCTATGTTTAGAAAGAGAAGAAAAAATAAGCACCATGCTTTAAAATACAGGGTAGTGTTAGTAGTGGTCACAATTTCTAGTTTGTTAGAAGTGTTGTAAGAATAATAGAAGAGAGTGTATTATCATTATTGGTGGGTATTTTTGATGTAGTATGACATGTCAGAGTAGAGTTGGCATTCCAAAAGCTCTAGGAGTTCGTGTTCTCACTTTTCTTGATTTTCCAAGCTTTAACCTCTTCTATTAATTAAGATTGAGGATTGACCATCGGCCATATGAAAGGGCAAGGATATTCGTTAGCAAACTCAGCTAACACTACAATAGTTCTATGTGGTCACTTAAATAAGCAAGGCACCTCATCTAGAGCTAGTGGCCGATAGCATAATAACGATTTCTATTCTATTAAAATTCAATTGGATCAATATGGTTCCCATGATATAGTCACAAGTCTGTTATGAATCTTTTAAATTGATGTTTACGCATTTATAGATTACACTTTTTCTCTATGAATCCTTGTACTTATGTGAAATTTGATGTTATTCCTAAACACTTATTTGAACCTTGTAACCACCTGATTCCATCGTTAGGAAAAAGCTAATTAAGAAAGGATTGGGGCAGAAACTCTATTGTAGTTTCTTGGAATTTCCCAACATAGTCAAGATTTTGAAGAAATTGGAGTCGGTAAGGTATAGAAGAAAATAAAGTAATTAATAAGACATCTAATTGTGAATTTTATTACGTGAGTGGATAGTAAGACGATAAGGAATCCGTACAACTTGAGGGAATAAAATATGAGTTAGTAGAACTCCCAAAAATGATCTTAGTGCGAATGGGTATATTATGTCTCCGTTGAGGCCGCTTTAGAGGGATTTTGGGCGTATGTAGCGGGACTGACGAGACTTAAAGTCATAAATAAATTACTAAATGACCTTATTTGGAAAATTTCATCTTTTTGAGCTAAGGAGGCGAGTCCAGACGAGTTCTTGAAAGTTTTTCACCACTATTGAGGCTAAAGGTAAAGTTTTAGAACCCCAAATCAATTTTTTTATCCGTAGAACCTATTTTCATGGTTTATAATCGATGGGGAAGGGTTTTCATATGAGAATTATAGTGGAAAAGACAGAATTTTGATATTAGGATCTTGAGTTTGGTCTAGGGTTATTAGATATGTTATAATCCAAAAAAATTAGACCTTTGATTGTTCATCCTTGTGTATAAAAATTTTCGTAAACCTAGAACAAGCGGAAAATTTTTGGAAAGTGAAGATTTAAGTTCCCTAGGGGATTCAAGATTGGAATAGAGGGAGGTGATGGTTGTGATTTCATGTTATTTTGACATATGTTTGTAATTGCTTCGTATTAATGCATGCATGTATGCAAATGTTGTATTATTGATCACCCTAATCGTAAATGAGGATAATTGAATAACTCGATGAAATGAATCACCTCTTGATGCCTGATTTTGTTTATGTACTTGTGTTTGTGATAGTGGTATGTGATTGGAAATCAGATGCCATGTTCCAGCAAGATAACTATTGGATTGGGTTGGCACGTTCTGGCACAAGTATTGGATCAGTTTTCCATGCTCCGACACAACTATTGGACAAGGTTTCCACATTCTAGAACAATTATGGGATAAGATTGCCAATTGAATTAGGTTCCAAGAGAGGACCATTAAATTGTGTTGTTTATCTACTTGTGATAATTACATTCATACCTAATGATGATGGATATTGAAGGACTACTTGTTTCTCTAAAATTATTAATTTTATATTGTCGAGAATTGTGAAACATTTCGTTAATGCGAATGATGACAATATTGTATATGTTTGGTATATGTTTGTTTTATAATTTTGTTGTTTCTTATATATGTATCACTTAGTGGGATAGCTGTGTGATCCTACCAGTACATTGTGGTTCTGTACAAATACCGCACTTGCTCTTATTTTTGTTTAGTACAGGGCATTTTCTGGCGGATATTTATAGACCTTGTTTAGAAGATCCGTGACTTTTTGAATTCAAGGGTGAGCTAGTTCTTCCGAGCTACCTTGAGTTTTGTTTGTTTATGTCCACTCTTCCAGACTCAGACTTTTGGTTAAGTTGTTTTTAGATTCGATGTTTTACCCTTTGTTCTTAGATTTTTCTTGAATAAAAAACTTTTACATTGACTTTCAGGTTTTAGGTATTTAATTCCACATTTGTTTAGTTAATTAAACCTATTTCCATGACTTTATTACCTTAGTTTTGGATTAGTTGCTTAGTTTGGGTTGTAGTAGTGGTTCTCCCATCATATGGTTAGTGTGGGTGTCAATAATGACCGTTTGGGTAGTGACAAAGTTAGTATCGGAGCCCTAGGTTCATTGATATCATTGTACCAAAATGAATCTAGTAGAATCTTGCGGGACACTACAATGACATATGTACTTTTCATTGAGAGACTATAGGATTTTAGGAAAAAAATCATTTTTTCTACTACCTCATGTGATGACTTTAATAAAATTGGTATCTGGGTGATACAAATTGGTATCTTTCCGCCTTCACTCTACAGTCCAAAGTAGAGCAACAAAAGTAGTAACAACATCACCAGCAAGAGTGGATGTGTATAGACTACCTCTGATTGAATAGGGTTACCATTCAGAAAAAGTACACACTGCCTCAAATAGACGACCTTTACGACAAGTTAAGGTGCATAGATTTTCTATAAGATGGATTTAAGGTCTTTTTATCATTAGTTAAAGATTAAGGCGGTTAATAATAGGGTTCGACTAAATTCTTTGATTGAAATTAGTAGTTTTGTAGTGCTCGCTAGCTACTATTGTAGCTTGTAATATGAGTTTAGTCTAATTTGTATCTCGCGATTCCATTTGGTATCTCTCAATTCCAGTTGGTATCTCAACGAAGTGAACTACATGGACCAAAAGCAAGATAATTGAAATTCAGAATATTCCAATTGGTTTATGGCCTTAGGGAAAGTAAAAGGCATCAACAATGGTCGTTTCTCCAAAAAACTAATTAAATAAAACTTTGGACTTATCTTTGAATCATAACTTGGAACGGTGAGTGTGTGCTTCTAGTTGTCTAGAATTAACTATGAATTTAAAGGTGTGTATGAGCATTGATATGTACAATATGTTGGCCTGGTCTTTGAAATTATGCAAGTTGTACATAATCGAGTATCGTGAAATTCGTTGTGAGAGAAAGGTCTTGATAAAGGATCCTGTGAGTGTCTCGTTGTATCCTGGTGTGTGGGGTTTTTTTATAATGAATTAACAAGAATGAATTGGTTTATGTATCGTTGGATTGACTGAAGGGGTATTTTCTGAGCATAGCAAGTAAGAGGTGCGTTGTAAAAGGGGAATTGATTTTCTTCTTAGAATGTTTTGTTACAAATTATGTCGTTGTACCTCGAATATGGCCCTTTTATAGAAAGATAATGGTCGATGTTGCATACGAGATAGGATTTAAAATCATACATTCAAGAGGGGATATCATAGGTCCACTTTATACCGTTGTAGAGAGATTAGTGTTGTTGTTGCACCGCTTCTAACTCATGATGATGGATGCTAGAGCAGTACAAGGCGAAATAGAATCGCAGCCCTGTCTCTCCTATTTTCTCTAGTCATAATTTAGACCCTGATTAGTAGCTCTGTACTCAATAATTGAATATAAGTTATGAAGTGCATTAAATTTGGGGAGAACTTGGGCATATAACGAGGTTGCCCATCAAGCTGAGAGTGCTCCGTCTTATGTTTTCTTAGGAAGATCGTGGCTTAGTTGTTTGATGTTGGGGTCATATGTACTATGCTTGTTTGTTACCAGATGACTAGTGTGTTTTGTCATTTGGGGTCTACTTATTCATATGTGTAGTTCAATTTCCTAGGGAATTAAAATTAATTTTTGTTGTTCATCTTGTATTCCAAACATACTTAGAATAAAACATTGAACATCTTTGTAAGAAAAGAAAGTTTAAGAACATTTTCACAACTAGAAAATTAAAACTAGTAGCGAAACTAGAATCAGAAACAGATTTTTTTAAAAAAAATATACGAAATATTTTTCGTAAAGAAGAATTGTTGTTAATATGTGTCTAAAGAATCTTACTGATTCAAACAAACTTTGCAGAAACACGAAGTTACCAAGTTTAATGAACCAGTGAAGAACAAAAGAATAGAAGAACTGAAATTAATTCACAGATCTAAAGTTTGTAAAACACGTACCAGAATATGAAAAAATTTTAATAGGAAAAAGATCAAGTCCACTGAATTCACAGTGTCCCCTTAAGGAAATTATTCCCCTCTAGTATCCGAGGTTTGATTTGGAATATGACCTCCCAGGGTAAAATGATCTCAATCACCAGAGTATAGATACCAAAAACTCCGGTGTCAGCGAACCACTCAACGGCAGTAAAGTACACTTAGAATACTAGATTTATTACTTGAAGAACAAGTCCATAAATTCTGTTTAAAATGAGAGGAAATCCCTCAATTTATAGAAAACAAAGGATAGTGCGAAAAGGTTCTTATTGTGCCTTACCGGAAAGGTCACAAACCTTTGGAAAAGTCACAATATTTCAGAAAGGTCGTCAACTTTCATAAAAGTCACAACTTTCCATAAAAGTCACAACTTTTCATAAAAGTCGCAACTTTTCATAAAAGTCACAACTTTTCATAAAAGTGGCAACATTTCATAAAAGTCACAACTCTTCATAAAAGTCGCAACTCTTCATTTTCCATTCACACCTTTTTAAAATCCAACAATCCCCCGCATGAATGGGGAATGACTCGAAGACAAGAAACGGACAAGAATGTGTACTTTACAAGCAAGAACTAATTGCATCTGGATAAGTATGTTTCCCCTTGGACTTTCCGTAGTGAACATATGTCGGATATACTCGGTCAATCGGTAGATGCGATATTTTTGAACAGTCGAACTTTGGTGTATACCTAGACAACCATATGTCACACAATTAACCCTTTACCGTTTATGGTTCTTACGGTTGTGTTCATTTTAGCCATGAACACCTCCTGGTTTCATGAGTGTATAGAGAGATGGGCTTTTGACAATCATCTTCTTTGAATCGGCTTACACTTCACACTCACATAGGTGATTTCCAACCGTGTTATTGCGTAGATACACTATTTGGTCAACTCTGCCAAACTTAGCAAATCATTAAAACCATTAAGCTTTATTAACTCATTAACAAGCCTTAATGTTGTATCCTTTTCCCTTAGCATTGTCTTCATCATGAGAATGGATTGAGTTTATTGACAATGCCGAACCGTCATTCACAACTTTGTTTTTCTCCTTGAATCTAGCTCTTGGGATCTCCAGTCTTCTAGATAGAGTTACCGCCATGATGACTTGTCCTAAGCTGTAAATTCATTCCCTTAGATGATCTTTTAACTTTCTCTCTAGTTAGGCCTTTTTGTAAGTGGATCCGACACATTATCCTTTGATTTTACATAGTCAATTCTGATAATTCCGCTAGAGAGTAGTTTTCTAACAGTATCATGTCTATGTCGTATATGACGAGACTTTCCGTTATACGTCATGCTCCATGCCCTACCTATTGCATCTTGACTGTGAAAGTGTATGCATACTAATGCCAATGGTTTGGGCCAAAATAGAATATCTATTAAGAAATTTCGGAGTCTTTTAACTTATTCATCGACCTTATCTAGAGCACCTAGCTCAAAGATCATTGTAGAGGTAGCGATACATGTCTCTTTTGAAATATTTCTAAGAGACTGCTCCTCTACCAATAGTAAATACATATCCACTCGTGAATTTTACTTCATTCTTCCGATGATTCAATTTGCATCACTATATCTTTCAATATTGTTGGATATTGTTATAATGCAAGACATAGTTTTAAGTATTATTTTAAATACTCCAAAACTCTATTTATTGTCATCTAATGAATTTATTTGGGATCACTTGTGAACGGACTCAGTTTAAAATAGCAAATGCTATATCTGATCGCACACACTATATGATATACATCATGCTTCCCAAAAATCTAGCACAATCCAATTGTGAGTCACTTTTGTTTTCACTCTTTTGAAATGCAAAGCTCACATTTATTGGACACTTGACAATATTGACATTCAAATATTTGAACTAGTTAAGTACCTTTTCAATGCAATAAGACCGTGAAAATGCTAAACATTTTGGAGTTCTACGAATTCTTATATCTAAGATTGCATTAGCAAGTCCAATAATTTTCATTCCACTTGCTTTATAGCATATGTTTAGTAGCATTTATGTCATTAGTGTCTCTATTGATGATCAACATATCACCAATATACAAATAAACAATGACCTTATGATTTTAATGTGAACACATTTATCACTTCCATCATTCTTCAATCCATTTGCCGACATGGTTTGATTGAATTATGTTATTGTTTTGGTGCTTCCATAATGTGACTTAACAAGTTCACATACTTTCTTTTATTTACCAGGTACCACAAAACCCTCGGGTTGTTCTATGTAAATTTCTTCCTCCAATTCTACATTTAAGAAAGGTCTTTTCACATTCATTTGATAAATTTGGAGATCATATACCACAGTAATAATTTTTGCATCCGAATGGATGTTATTCTAATTACTAACAAGTATATATATCGATAAGATCAAAATCTTATTTTTTTTCTAAAGCCTTTGACACAAAGTCTTGCTTTATATTTTTCAACAGTTCCATCAACTGTTATTTTTCCTTCTAAAGATTCATTTTGAACCCAAAGGTTTATTTTCTTGAAGAAGATCAATTAACTTTCAATAATGTTTATTGACACCATCTTCCCAAAGGATGAGTCTACAGAAGACACAGAAAATGTTACAAAATCATATTCGAAGGAAGTAAATGTCCTTTAACATTTTACTAAGCCTTTGAATCTCTTTATCAAGTACATTATCATTTTCATTTCCTAGGCCTTTTAGACCCTTCTCTAGACTACTCAAGTCTAATTTTACAGTCCACAGTCATAGGTCCTATTTTAATTCTTTTAGGAATAGGATCTTGGACTTTGACTAGATACCCCCACACTTTGAAATATTTTAAGTTGGATTTCCTTTCTTTCCATTTCTCATATGGAAAAGATTGTATTCTGATCAAACAAAATCGCTTTCTTCCTAAAAGGACAAAACTTTTTGTTGATCCCTTTTGCAGTAAGGATAGTTCCTCCACACAAGTTTTGTGTAAGCCCGAACTTATAAATAATGCATCCATCATTTCTTTCAACGTTCGGTTTTTCATTAGATTGAGGTGAATATAACAGTAGTTTGATATTTCACTTTTCAAACATATTTCTGCACAATGAGATTTATACTTTCCATTCTAATCACTTCTTATATATTTTTTCACACTGATTTTCTACTTCGATATTACATTGTCTAGACATTTCTATTGCTTCATCCTTACCATTTAGCAAATAGACATAGTCATTTCTAATGCAATTCTCAATAAAAGTAACAAATACTTTTTTCCACCATGAGATGGTGTTAACTTCATATCATAAATGTCAGTGTAAATCAATTCTAAGGGATTAGAATTCCTTTCAACAGATTTATAAGAATTGTCAACATACTTAGATTCCACAAAAACATGACATTTAATTTATTGCACTCAAAGTTAGGCAAAACTTCTAAGTTGATCAGTTTTTCTTACAAGGTTTTGTAATTGACATGCCCCAAGTGGTCATGTCACAAACATTGACTCAAGCAAGTAAGAACAAATAAAAACATTGAGTTTGAAAATCTCTTCGCGAGGTAGCTTTTTCCTCACTAATATTTTGTTCCTATTTCTTAAAATTTGGTGTGATACAAGCATTGTTTAAATTGTCAAATATCCTTTTCAGAAGGACATTTCCATAACTTTCAATATGATTGTTATGGAACTACCTATGAACAAAGTTTCATCGGGTTCAATAAAGACAATATAGTCCAACTGTTATTTTTACAAAAACATAACAAAAGACTATTCACCAATATTCATGTCTATGCAAATACTTTTATTATAATAGACATATCTTTTCATGAAAAATCACAACGTTTTAAGTGATTTGTTTTTCATTAAAGAACACAATTATTTTGAACAAGTATATATATAATTTGGATGTTTCATACTAGTCACACTATATACTAGTAATAGAGAAACTCAACAACCACAATACCAAATATACTCCAAGAATTTTGTGGGTATAACATAATACAAAAGTATTACTGACTTTCATATCTTTTGTTCCAAAGTTAAATTAGACACCAAGTCTAATCATAAGCAAATAACCCCCACATTTCAAATGTGATCTCAAAAATATTTTTCAAGTATTTGAAAATAGTTTTTCCACATATTTTAATGTTGGAAACATTATTCTACGAAAGAATTATAGTGCTGCAATTCTCTTTGACAATGTTTACACAATGTCAAAGTTCATTCCATAGAGACACAAAATCACAAATTCTAAGTCACTGGTATTTTTTCTCTATCATAAATAGACATGCCACTTAGTATTTTAAATATTGACAATAAGGACAAAAAAAATTGTACAATTTATTTCTATGTTACATTGATGTTTATAGAAAATCAAAAGTACAACACTGACTTATTATGTGAAGTTTTCATATTCTTCAAACCAATTGCAGAGTCCAATTTATCCAGAGCATAAAACCACAAAAGTTTTTAGTCTACAAAAATCAGACACACTAACATTTCTCATGGAGTACAAAACTACAAAAGTCTTTTTTTTCTCCAAACAGAATAACACATATTCTTTATCACATAGAAATATTTTTCTTATCAAATAGTCTTCCAACTATAACAATTTGACATAGTATTTTATCAAACAAAAATATGCATCTCTCATTTTTGCAAACTAAAGAATTTTAAAAGCAACAATATCTGCGATGTAAAATTCATTCCACAACATATGGTTTGCAGATCTTTTTCCAAAGATACACATGGTTAAAAAAAATCAAAGATGAAAACTCTTTGAAGCTATTTTCCTCCTTAGATAATTTTATAAGAAGGTTACCTGGTAATCTTAAACGGAATACCATAAAAAATTTCTGTTACAATTCTCACTTCGACCTTGATAAACAAAGCAATGAATTATGGAGAAGTAATGCATTTATCATCTACTTCCATGATCAAATTCTCTCAATCAGTAGAATATAAAAAAAAATACTAACAGTATAATAATTTCCTTAAGATTGTTGTTCATCTTGTATTCCAAACATACTTAGAACAAAACTTTGAACATCTTTGTAAGAATTCAAAGTTTAAGAACGTTTTCTCAACTAGAAAATTAAAACTAGTAGCGAAACTAGAATCAGAAACAGATTCTTTTTAAAAAAAATATACGAAATATTTTTCTTAAAGAAGAATTGTTGTTAATATGTGTCTAAAGAATCTTACTGATTCCAACAAACTTTGCAGAAACACGAAGTTACCAAGTTTAATGAACCAGTGAAGAACAAAAGAATAGAAGAACTGAAATTAATTCACAGATCTAAAGTTTGTAAAACACGTACCAGAATATGAAAAAAATATTAATAGGAAAAAGATCAAGTCCACTGAATTCACAGTGTCCCCTTAAGGAAATTATTCCACTCTAGTATCCGAGGTTTGATTTGGAATATGACCTCCCAGGGTAAAATGATCTTAATCAGTAGAGTATAGATACCAAAAACTCTACTGTCAGCGAATCAATCCACAGCAGGAAAGTACACGAAGAAATATATGTGGTTTTTAAGAAGAAGGAAGATCAGAAAATTCGTTAGGAAAAATTCTGAAGACCGAATGGTATTTATAGGCAAGAATAATATATTCTGAAAGGTTTCTACCCTTTCAGAGACACGACCATTAATGAAAGGTTGCAAACTTTCAAATGGTATTGGNACAACTTTTCATAAAAGTCGCAACATTTCATAAAAGTCACAACTCTTCATAAAAGTCGCAAATCGTCATTTTCCATTCACACCTTTTTAAAATCCAACAATTTTTATATACTTGATGCCCTCATCAATGTTTCTATCCCATTTGAAGAGTCATTTAAAGTAATCCTTGTATATCATATATGTGTTGTTGTTTTTATGGAATTTCAGACTTGGTTTGATTAGGTTATGTTGACTTAAATGATATAATCATAGGCATGAATTGATTGTCCCCCTAATATTTTGTACTTAATTGTAATTCTAAGTCGACAACTCTACAGATCCTCAGTAGGGAATGATCAGAGTAGGAAGGGGTGTACAAGACTAATCTAGCTAAGATCGTATCCTTCATTTGGTCTAGGAAACTGGTAAGACAGGATTGTTTGGCATAATTGGCTCACATTCGGGATGTTGAGGTAGAATTCCTCTCTGTTGACTCTATTCTTGTTATGACAAAATTGAGAGAGTTTAAAGTTCAAACCCAAGAGCTTCATGATAAAGGGTATATCTGTCCTATGTTCCCAAACGGTGTACTCCTATTTTGTTTGATAAGAAGAAGGAGCGCAGTTTGAGGATCGATGATTTTCTCTTAATCATTTAGGGAGTGGATTAAAACAAAAATGACAAGGTTACGGATAATGAAAGTTATATTGAGAATGTTTGGGTTAAGGCAATGAAAGATTTTAGTAAGAAAATGTGTTTGAACTATGGTTAGTCCTTTGATTTTATTGAGTTTACCTGAGTTTGAGGTGTTATGTCAATGAAATATTGACTTGTAGAAATAGTCAGCGTTGAGTGAGTGTAATGGTAATAAGAGTTCATAGTATATTGTGACTGAGCAAATTTTACGTAGTAATTATGACTTGCTAGTATCTAAGGCTGTGATTTCTAATATTTGGTGAGTAACATGATCGTATGAAATGTTTTAAGAGAAGGTTGGACACCATTCAAATGGAAAGTAAAGATCTAGAGTCATAATAGTGGTATGTAGTGCAACCTTTAATGAGAGGCAAAAGCAAGAATATTGTATTTGAATACAAGGGATAAAGAGGGATGTTTATAGGGTTATATAATTGGGTTCAAAGACTTGTGATTTAATTTTTGATTAGGTGGCTATGTTAATAGGGTCACAAGTCTGTCATATTTGTTAAAAACAACTGAAAAAGGACTTGAGAAAGGATTGTACAGACATTAGCTTGAGTGTGATGATAAGTGATTTATTTTTATTTTTCTTTTAGTAATGAGTGAGATTGAATTTTATCAAAAGATATGTGAGGTAGATGGAGAGTGGTCCATGATAATCATAGATCCATGAATTAATAAAAATCTTCGAGGTATAAGATAATGTTGATAGATAAGTGGGTTGTGTTGGATAGTAGAATTTACTATTCATATTTTTCTTTTAAAATCTACATTCATGGTGTTATATTTTTTCAAAGTATGAATTTGTAAGGTGTGGAACTGTCACTTGTGTCAGGTATTTAGCCATTGAAAAGAGTTACACTTGGTTTTATTTGTAAAGTTTATTACTTTTGATTCTTAAAGTATCAAAGACAAGTTTTCATTCTAAAAAGTGTTGTTTTAAAGTAAGGTCAATGGATGGAGTGGTTATGACAGTTGTTTGTATTAAGAGAGTTGGCTTCAGTCGAAGGATTCAAAATGTGTGTTGATTCAACTGAATGGAAATGAGTGGTATCGACTCTTCTTAGAAAAACCTTTCATGTCATTTGATAAATTCATATGTGACTATATATTGCATTTTTGTACATGCTTGTGAGTCTAAAGCACTAGCCATGCATACTTGTGCTTTTATTTTATGGATGGATTTCTAGTTGTAGGTCAGACGTAAAGATCATGTGTCGTTCATTTGGTTGAGTGGGTTGAGTTTTGAAGACAATGTTATTTTAGATGAATTATCTAGTGTTTTCTTAGGATTGTAAAGTATTTTAGTGGTTTTACATGTATCACCTTGCTTAAGAGAGTTTATGGAAGGGATACCATGCGTAATTATGGTTTTACGACAATCGTAACGTTGATCTAGCCGTTGAGGTCATGTATTGATTGTGTTTTCTTGAATGTGGGGATCATTGAATCCAATTCTATTGTTCTTAAGAGGTAATCGACAATTTCTAAAACCTTAATTTAAATAGTGTTGTTGGATGGTTTGTCGGTTTTTATGCATGCACATATCTCTTATGGAGTATATGATGTCTAAGGATTAAAATTTTGTAACTTCAGGTAATAGATATTTTTGTTGTGGGATGGAGATGTTACTAAGAACTGTGTTTGGTTGGGTTTTATAAGTGTGTGTTGGGTTGTTTAGGTTCACCTATAACTATAGCGAGTATTGATTTAGAATGTTATCATGCTTATGTGAAAAAGGATTAGTCTTAATGATTATGTCAAGATCCATGATAACATGTGGTAGACGTGTGTACGATATACTTTGGTGGTTGCTGGGATACATTTTGTTGATTAGTTATGTTTACATACAACAATATTTATAACTCGACTGTTGAGATGACTCTATTCATGCATTGTCAGGGAGGATGTGTAGGTATTCAATTGGTTTGTTTGAGGTCGGATATATGAAACCCTTAGAAATAATGAGATTCGGTAAGAAGGGTGTGTGAGACAACTATCCCCAATAATTCGATGTTTCGGATACTACTCTACCTTTTATTTTTGTCAAGACTTTCCTAGTTGATCAGGTGGGGTGATGCGTAAATTGGTATCTAATGGAACGACCTAATTTCGTCGTTAGGGAAAAGCCAATGAAGAAATGAATTGGGGAAGAAAACTCGTTCATAGTAACATGGAATTTCCTATCATCCAAACTTGGGAGAAATTGGAGTCATTAAGGTATAATAAAAATCTAGTAATGAATAAGAGATATAATTGTGAATTTAATTACATGAGTGGATATCTAAGATGAAAAAGAGCCCTTAAATCTTTAGGGAGTAATATGTGAGCGAGTAAAACACACGAAAATGATCTTAGCGTGATGGGGTACATTTCTTTTCGTTGAGGCTGCTGTAGTCGGATTTTGGTTGCTGTAGTGGGATGGGTCCGCTGTAGCGGGCCTAACACAACTTTAAATTGTGAATAAACCCCTAAATGACCTCATTTGTCACTTTTCAAATTTTAGAGCTAAGGAGGCAACCCAAGACGAGTTCTTGACAATTTTTCACCTTTCTTAAGGCTAAAAGGTAAGATTTTAATACGCCGAATCTATTTTTCAATTTGTAAAACCTATTTTCTTGGTGTATATTCGCTGGTGAAGGATTTTGATAGGACAATTATGGTTGAAAAGCCCTAATTTATGGATTATGATCTTGTCTTTTCTCTAGGGTTATTAGGTTTGTTATAATCTGAATAATTAGACCCTTGACTGTTGATCCTTGCGTATATTAATTGTTGTACACCTAGAACAAGAAGAAAGAATCCAAAAAGCAAGATTCAAGTGGTAAAGGGGATTCAAGCTTTGATTTGAGGTAGGCAATGGTTGTGATTTCATGTTGGTGTGGTATACGTTTGTAATTGTTTTGTTATAATGCATCTATGTATGTGAATGTTGCATTATAAATCACCCCAGTCTTAAATGAGGGTAATTGAATAACATAATTCTATGAATCACCTCTTGTTGTATGATCTGTATTATGTACTTGTGTTCTGGATTGTGGTGTGTGATTTAGAATCAGATTGGCACGTTAAGGCAAGCTAACTGTTGGATCAGGTTGCCATGTTTCGGAACACTTATTGGATCGAATTTCCACATTGCGACACAACTATTGGATCAGATTTCCACGATCCGTCACAATTATGGGATCAGATTGTCACATTCCGACAAGCTAACAGTTTGGGTTTAAGTTCCATGAGAGGATCATTGAATTGTGTTGTGTATCTACTTGTGATGATTATGTTCATATATAATGATAATGGATATTGAATGACTAATTATTGCTCTAAAATGATTTAATTGTATATTATTTGGAATTGTGAAATTGTTCGTTGATTTGAATTATGATGACATTATATATGTTTTTGGTATATGTTTGTTTTGTAATGTTGTGGTTACTAGTATATATTTTACTTAGTTGGATAGTCGCATGTCATACCAGTACACTGCGGTTGTTTACTAATACTGCACCTTCTCTTATTTTTTTGAGTATAGGGAACCTTTAGGAAACTATTGACAGACCACGTTTACAAGATCAATGACCGGTTGAATTCAAGGGTGAGCTAGTTCTTCCGGGCTGCCTTGAGTTCTCTTTATATGATTCCACTCTTTTGAGACTCATACTTTTTATTAACTTGTTGTTAATTTCGGGGTTGTACCCTTTGTTCTTAGATTTTTCTTTGGTAGAGTTTTGGAACATTGAATTTCAAGTTCTATGTATTTAATTCTGCATTTGTTTAGTTAATTAAACTTGTCTCTGTAATTTTATTGCTTTAGTTTGTGCTTAGGTTCTTATTTTGTGTTGTTGTAGGGGATCTCCTACTGGATGGTTAGTGTGAGTTTTAATCACGATGGTTTGAGTCATGACGAACCTATCTCAATGTTTATTCTTATTGGCGACTCAGTCTTACCTCAAGGACTATACAAAAATATCACTGTTTTTGTCTTTCACAAAATCACCACAGTTAAGCAAGTAGAGTTAGCTATGCTGATTTGGATATCATTTGCGGCATGGACTGGCTACACACTTTTGGTGCCTCAGTCGTTTGTGGAATAGGAATAGTTATATTTCAATTTACTAAGGGAAAATAATAGAATGAAACGGTAGTACTTCAAAGCCAATAGGTCGGTTTGTTTCATACCTTAAGGTTAGAATGACTATTTATAAGAGTAGCATAAACGATATTGTTTTTTTTAATGGTTCCATTTCCAATACAACAACTCTTTAGTTAGTCCCTATAGTGAATGAACTCCAAGAAGTTTTTTCGAAGGACCTTTCTGTAGTTTATCCCTAAAGGACAATCAACTTTGGAAGAGACATTTTTCAACATAACGAGCATATCTTCTTCTCATCTTATAGAATGGATCAAACTAACCTTAATGAGGTTAAGGATCAATTAATGGAACTTTTGAACAAGCTTTAATCAGACCCAACATTTATCCCTGAGGTACTCTAGTTCTCTTTTAAGAAAGATTGTTCTATCAAAATGTACAAGGATTCATGCAGAACCCTCCCAAATCAATTGCTTGTCTCTCAAGTTTTATATAAAGGAAACTAGGTTTCCAAGCTTTAAGTCTCCATTCAAGAAATTCAAGCTAGGTTTCTTCATTCTTGATATGGAGGAATTTCATCAATGGATATCCCTTTACCCATTGAGTCGTAAAAAACATCTATAATTTTTTTTATATCTTTGAATTCTTCAAACCTATGGCTTCTATGATATTTATGGTTTGTCATGCTAAATCAGTTCTTCTTCATAAATGATCCTTAATTACATGTCTTACATATGAATTTCCTGCTTTAAATTTTATTATGAGGAAATCATTAATATCAAGAATTTTCACTACTTCAAATTATGCTATATTAGATGCATGTCACAAAGTATTTTTCTTTTCATCATTTATTATGCTTAATATAAAGTATGTATCAGTTAAAAAATTATTGTTCATGATTTATGAGGTACTCAATATATCAATTCTTAGTGTGATTGAGTATTATAATATTCTTGTTATTTTCATTTTAGTTTCATGTTTGTGTGAGAGTTATACTTTTCACCAAGTGGATTAAATGACGAAGGATTCGAATCAATATCTCTAGACATTTCTTTAGCAATGTCTAAGTCCCAAAACTACATTGATAATCCATAAATGTATAGAGTAATGCATGAAGCATCTTTAATTCACCCAAAGTCTGTGAAAGTCCTGCAACACAAACAAATATGACTTACGCAGCCTATCATAACTCAAATATCGATGACTGATTTCACATCACCCCCTAAATTACATGTCACATTGAGACTACTCTTAGTAAATGATATATGTTATAAATTAAAAGACAAACCTACCATCAACTATGAGAGTTCAAATATCAACATCATTGACGAATGCCACAACAGTCTCATGCGTCCGCTTGTTAACAAAGTAAGCACAAGGACATGTGTAAGACCTGAAGAATAACCAATAAAATCTCACTAATTCGATGTAAACTATTTTATCTAAAATATTTTCTTGATGAAATCCCATCAAATATTAATTTAATGAAAAAGAAAATCTTATTTGACTTTATACTATTTTATATTGGTCAATTTATCCTTTAATTATACTTTTGTCCTCTCATGACCTTACAATTATCAAATTTGTCTCTATTCATCTTATTATTAGTTGAGCTCATGGTTAATATGAGAAAAAAGAGTTAATACTAATGTATATCATTACTAAACTTGGAGTTTAATTAAGGGTTAAGAAAATGTAAATATAGTAAGATTAAACCAAAAACTTCACTAACAAAGAAATTTCCTAAATTTAGGATAATATAGTACAAACGATTTTTCTTTATTTTAAATCCATCTACCTTGTCGATATTTTAGTAGGCTTGATTTAATTTTTTTTAGTAGATCATTTGGGGCATGAAACAAGGAACCTGTACAGAAATTAGTGTCATTTTTATTAGATTTGTAACCCACAAACTCACAATAAAATGAATGTAAACATAAAAATTATTTAGTTTTGTTTGATTAATTTCATGGTAAACGAAAGAAATATATATTTTTCTGCTAGATATAAATATTAAGAAAAAGAAACTTAAGAAAAAAACAGAAAAATAATTTTGAATTCGACGGATTGAGTTAGGACCTATAATTTTATAATTTTAACACAAAAATTTATTTTCATTGATCTCACAAAGATTGACCCTAAGCAAGAATTACACATGTTTTAATGAAACTCAAACCTTTTGAATAAATACTCACAAAAGTATATAGAAATATATGTTTTACATAAAAAAAATTTATAAAAAGAATCTTCAGTCACATTATGAAAACATAAAAGGGGAAAAGCACAATACAATAGCACCATATATCATAAAAAAAGTTATAAATTTTACACTCAAAATTTTTGATGTTTTGATGAGTCCATGATCCAGAATGAAATGGAGAAAGAAAAGAAAATGTGGGTGAAGAACAAATTGAAAACAACACACAATTAAAGAAAATATACTTTTGACTTTAGAATAATGAGTGATAAAAGAGACAAGAAAAATAAATACAAATAAAAAAAAAGAAAGAAAAATAATGATATGTACATTTTATTTGCTAAAATGAAAAATTATTTATTACAATGTGTCTGTAATAAAAAATATATGGAATGTAAATGAATGATATGCTACATTTTTCAAATAAAAAATTGTATTAACTTGAAAAGAGTGAGAAAGAATAAAGAGAGGACTAAAAGGATGAAAAGGGGAAAAAGAGATCTACAATTTCATTGTTAAAATTGAAAACCATTTACTATAATACTGTCTAATTTCATGAAGAACAAAATACACAATAATATGAATGATGGGTGAAAATTTGCAAACAAAAAAATGTATTGCTGTACGGAGAGTGATAAACAAAAGAGATGAGAAAAATGATGTTGAAAACAAATCCATACTATCATTTTTAATATGTGAAAATACATAAGCCAAGTAAACGACTCATTTAAAATGGAGGATTTTTTATTTAATTTTTAGTGAATAAAATCAAAAAACATATGCCCATAAATATTCAAAGTAATAAAAAGTATTCTTATTTTATCTTCAAAACTATGATTTTCTTTATGACTTGAAGTTGTTTTTCTTTAAGTTTATTAATCAACTTTATTCAATTAACTCAGGCGTAGAGAATTATAATTATAATAAAAAAACAAGTAAGAACAAACATTTTAAATGTGTATAAAAGAATGGCATAAACACAAAACCTAAGCTATGAAATTTTAAACCCTATTCTAAGCCTTCTATAAGTTAATTAAATGCTAAAACTATGTAATATTTACACTAACTTTTGACCCTCAAGTCTTCTAATTTATTATTTTTGAGCTTCTAAAATAATCTATCAAATTAACTTTTTTCATAACTATTTTAACTACAACGACTATTTATCTTTACTGTTGTAAGAGTGGTGTCAGAATTCTATGATTACAACTATGTATATTTTAGTCATAATATTATGTTAGTGTTATAAAAGTAAACTCATAATGATATAATATAAAGAGAAGAAGGAAAGAAATGTTGATAGAATAGAGAACTTTTCTTCTTATTTAAGTGTGTCTTATATGAAGAATGATATCTCTATTTTTAAGTAGAGAAATCACTCAAAAGCCATTTTGATGAATGTCATAATAAAAACATCAGTGTCCCAAAAGGATTCATATTACCTTGGGAACACAAATTCATGAATGTGGGTTCATGAGTAGTCTAAATGGACAATCCACTTGTTCAATGTATTTATAATACCATCCGTTGGATGTCCCCGGATAATGTGCCTCGTTAAAATCATACTCGAAAAAAATTGTGTGGGAAAAAAAATCTAGTGAAGGAAAACGAGTACACATATCTTGTATTACGCATTATTTGTTGTCTCATTAAAAACCTAGCAAGGAAAACACAGTGGAACGAAACCTCGGTCAAGGAAAAAAGAGTGCAACGTGTATTATACTCCCATTGTTTAAAACATCACTTAATTTCTTGTGATGATGTCTTTACTGTTGTGCACTGACTTCTGAAATATTTATATTAACAATGTCTTTGTGATCAAATCGCATTTTGAAAAATGTTGTATGGTTGCACCCATTCTAATATATCATTTTATGGATATGACGAGACTTTGAGCTTAGCTGAATACATTCTTGAATATCATTCTATTTTTCAAGACCTCATAATTGCAAGTAAATTGCTTATTCAAATTTATAAGAGCAACAATTATATTGGGACAAATTCATTTGTAGTTGATTATCATCGTACATTGTGGTTGGTGTATTCGTTTTCAAAGAAAAATCACACAATTTCACAATATGGTGTGTCATTCATCTAAACTATACGCACTCTCAGCTTGTTTCATAGAAGACTTGTAATTCTACATGATTTGAAGAAGTGATAACAAACATTTTTTTTATTGATCGCCAAGATATTACTGCGCCTCTACATGCAAATAAATATTTAGTTTTAGACTGAGCTTTATGGAGTCCATATAAATATTTTGTATATGTGTAGCCAATCATCTCTGACTTGAATAATTCAGAATAGAATAAACACATGTTTATGGTGCTTCAAATATATTCAAGTATGTACATAAAACCATTTCAATGTCCTTTTGTTGAGGAGAAACAGAATTTTGCCAGTAAATTTGCTGCAAACAGATATCTTGTCAAGTATTGTTAGAAAGATTCATTAGTGCCTTGATTGCACTAAGATATGTAGTTTCATCACCAAAAAAACTTTTCTTCCTTCTTTTGAGATCAAACTGAATCATTATATATGTCAAGTAATCTCATAATCGTTGGGGTACTCATTGAATGTGATTTAACTGTATAAAATTGCATGATAGACAAAAATATTTCATTTGTTAAATTATCAATCTGTAGGTCAAGACAAAATTTTGTCTTACCAAGTCCTTTTCATAAAAATGCAAGGACAATAAGGGTCATTATTTTGTATCATTTTCTTCCTTGACTATTTCAATCCATATAAGCATTTTTGAAGTTTTATTGAAAAAGTTCTTTCAAACTCTTATATGTTTTAGACACCTTGATTACTTCAAAGATTTTTATATATGCATTCAACTTTTTCATTTGTTGCTAGATAAAAACAAACCTTATTGCATCTACAAATAGGAGAAAACACCTCCAACAATGTAAAGATTTTTGCGACAAACCTTTATGCCCCAAGAAACAAGTTGTACTTGATATCTTACAACTATACCATCACCTACTTAAGACTACCTAAGATAATAATATTTTCATCATTAAAACCCCTATCTAAAGTTACGATAAGACTCACCTAAGTAAGAGATGAAGAGACCGCCCATACAACCTCTTCAAACATATATACGCAATCTTTAAAGCTACTCTAGATAAATACATTTTTCATTTTCATATCTTAACTTAAGTCATTTCATTAATTACGCCAATTAAGATATAATTGAGAATTTAGAATACTCACGTAATGCTCTTAGAAGACCTAGGGAAAAATAACCATAGAACTTTCACAGCCTACTCGTACATAAATGGCGTCTCATTCAACCACCAACACGTTGTAGAACTTCTCAAACACTAGAATACATCCCACATGATGAGAATATGCACTAACCGACATAGACCATATTAGCTAGGCATATAATCCAGAGTCTACCCTACTCCAATGGAGGATGTTGTACTTTTCAAGGATAGAACTAGGACACATCCCATGTTGAAACATGGTTAAGGAATATCAAGAGCTTCTTTGTACTCTAATATCCTTCTCAAGTAGAGCCACTGCCACAAGCATATTCTCCCAGTGCTAGCCATATTCTCATAGAGTAAGTTAGTACACATAAAGGCATATGAAAAGGTACCATCTCTTAGTCCTACCAAATCATAATACCCCTACCAAGACTGGGTCTACTAGGGTTGCCACTCAAGGTCATAAGGATAACTCAATGACTTTCTTAGAAATGATTTCATGTCGTTCCAGCCAACCTATTAATAAGTTCACCATTCACACAAGAATGATATAATTATTGCTTTCAACTTCAGTGATATCATAACCTTCTTTCTATATTTAAGATTCCAAGTCATTGACCTTTTTTACATATTCAATGTCCTATATTAGTCATGCTTAGAAGGGCACCATCTTAGGACTACACATACATGACAAAGGTGCTTAAGTCTACTTAGTCAAGACGTTCGTATTCACATTCTTGTATCAAGTAGAGGGACATAAGTCTACCAATAAGCACACACAAATTATGATCGTATCACATATTCAATGACATTCAAATACCATGTAGAATCAACTAAGTCTACGTAGAAAGAGACACCAGCAACACATGTAGAGACATCAATGAAGTTTATCCTAGTCACATATAACCAATTAGAGGTAATCATGCTTTCACTTCAAATGTACATATAAGCCATATAATCCTTCACATTGAAAACCTATACAAGCTACAACATGATAACATTACAATTCATAGATAAATCCCGAAAAGTCCATGTTTTTCACAATTATAACACATAAGTACCACCACCATAAGTGGACCATACCAATCAATACAATTCGATAGCAATTCTAGACAATATAGAAGGTATTTGGTCAACTTAACACCTTTCCATCATGAACACCACATTCCTTAGTCTTTTCAATCAATTCACTTCAGAAAGTCTCTTACCCGTAGCCATATCCACAATTCTAATTCAATTACCAAACCATACCAATGATCCAACAAGATACAATATGAATATAATCAAATTAAGGTAGCCTATATACAATTCTATCATGATCTATACATAATTCAATAGACCAATCGAATCTACCCAAGAGTTCATTAACATCAAGTGATGATCAAATCACCCATGTTATAGACAAAAAAAGGAGTTCGTGTAATGCATGGGTTCATAAGAATTTTGATCTAAAAACATTCAATTAACATCAATTATATCATAAATCATTGATTCAAATCATTTTATGCAAGAACCCATGGCTAGAAGTTGAAATAGGAAATTATATGTTTTGATCATCTTTTAAAATCATTTGAATTTGACTCCTTTAATGAAAGAGAATCCAAGAATGAAAAATCATACCTTATGTAAAGAAAATCCCACAAAATTAATGGAGAAAAATTTGGGAAATTTGTCTTCTTCTTTGGAGCTTCAAAGCTTCATCAATGGAGGTTTCTAAAGAGAAGGAATGGAGAAGCTTTCTTTTTAGTTGAGGGTTTAGCTTAATTGGTGATCTGTTAGAGTTTAGAAAGACTTAGTAACCCTCAATAACTGGTCCCCAAAATACCCAAGAGACCGTTACACTTAATGGATATTTTAACCAATTCCAATTGGACTTAAAAACGATGCGACCAAATCTTGGATGTGGCTGCGCATCGCGGAGGCACTTCCAATTCTTGGTTCTGGAAATTTTGAGATAGAATGATTCGTCTTGGCCCTGTGTCATAGGGAAAAAAATTTTCCCTTTGAGTGTAGCTGGCGCGACGCACCTTGGACTTCATATCTTTGTTGCCTCGGCAGCTTCTTTGGCCAAGTTTGTGTCCTCCTCAAGGATCCTTTGGCTGGTTCTTGGGGCGTCATTCCTGGACATATATACCCTTTACATATCAGTATCTGTGTATAAACCATGTATACTGAATTTTATCCTCAAACTATACTCCAAAACTCCACGACAAAATACTATGACACACTAGTCCAACTTAAACTAGTTTCCAGACGTCTTGGACGTTTAACTTCAAAACTACTCAAACTGAATTCTAACACTTATATTCATCATTTTAATACCTTAACAACTTATGAAACACTTGTTAGGCTCTAGTTTAGCCTAACTCCGTTTTGGAGGGTGTTACATTCTTCTCCACTTGGTCAACATTCGTCGTCGAAGGACACTTGCTACACTTTCAACACCATCAAGAAGAGATAAAGACTCAAGACTAGCAACTCAAAACCATAGAGCACAATATAGAATACACAAAAATAGGAGGAACGTCAACTCCACATACTTAAGAGACTCAAAACACGACAAGGAAATAGGAACTAGATCTGCAACTTATCCTGCATAAGACACTACTTTTTCACTTCATATAGGAGAAATTTCCTTCTCCACATTTTATCATTCTCATACACATCATTTGTATACAGACTATAACTATTTCTCATAAAAACGAAATTACGTAATAATTTCAAATACCATACAGTAAAACATGCTCACTAGTTCACTAATGCAACTTTTAAGCAATTCATTATAAAGACATGATAATACGATAGACAAAATTATATAAGGTCATTTTACCACATAAACATAACCTCATGAAAATGCACAATGCAAGGAAATCAATTCAACTCATTTTCACTTAGACTCCTAAACAACATGCAACATGCTACTATATCTTTCTAAATCTCAATCTTGAATAGAATAAATGAGAATAGACAACAATCCACAACCCAATTATTCACCATACTCCCCCACTTAGAAGGAACCCATCACAAATAAAGAGAGAAAACTATAACTTAGTGGCATCCTCATCCGAATTTTCCTTAGCTTGAATAACATAGAGGCAATTCCTTCTTGGAGCACCAAGATCCGGAGCATTAAGAGGAACTTCTTGGCCTCTCTTCCTCTAGCCGCAGTAGTAGGACAATCTATCACATTATGATCATCCTTACCACAATCAACGCAACCCCTAGTACCGGCTACACACTTTCCAAAATGCTTCTTCCGACAAGTAGCACAAGTAGGCTTAACACCTTGGGAACCACTACCTCTATTATAGTTTGTCTTAAGAGAACTAGAACAATTTTGTTTTGGATCCCTCTTCTTAGACTTAGGTTGAACTTGATCATCGGTTGTTCCCTTCTTAGCATCTTTAGTCCTCCTCCCTAGCTTACACTGTTCAATGGATTGAGCATACACCATAAGCCTAGATAGAGTCATGTCACCATGAATCGTAGACATACGACACTCTTCCTTCACAGTATCAAAAACACCAGGCACGAACCTACTCATCTCATCCCTAGGTTTAGACACCATGGACGGAGCATACTTAGACAATGGGGTAAACTTCAAAGAATACTCTTCAACTCTCATGTTACCTCGCCTAAGGTTTATGAACTTCTCAACCTTAAACTTCCTCCTTTCTAGGGGAAAATACTTTCCTAAGAATGCCTCTTTAAACTCTTCCCACTTTATAGGAATCAACCGGCCTATTTTCTTTCTATTGAGTGAACTACACTTGAGCAACCTTTTTCAACTGGTACAAAGCTCACTCTGCCTTCTCCTAGAAGTCACTCCCATAGCTTGAACTATATTATACACTTCATCCAAAAAGGCTTGGGGATCGTCTCCCATCTTAGAGCCATGGAAGATAGGAGGATTCATCCTCACAATGTCCCTCAACCTAGAGGTCATGGTACTGTCCAAAATCGTAGGCTCAACAACCCTATTCACATGAGTTGTCATGGCTCGGCCTAAGGAGAGAAGATCCTCCCTAATATCCCCATTAGTCATGTCCGGGGGAGCCACCGAAACCTCATTATGTTCACCAACTATAGGGACTTGATCACCTTGAGGAACTTGAACACCTTGTAGAACTTGTCTACCTTCAGGAGAAACTTTCTCTTTCACCCCTTCCACTTCCTATGTTTTTGCGACCATCCTTCTTGTAGTCACACTCTATAAGAACAAGAGAAGAGATTAGGAAAATACACTTATAACCTCAACTCTATCGCATGACACAAGATTAATGAAGAAAGTGAAACTCTATCGTACTATAGCCTTTCGCTCATATATGTGTCGCGACTCACACCGATGAACAAGACATTACTAGACGTGGCTTCAATGAGACTTTGGATTCCTAAATACTACTTCATAACATTATGGTCTAATACATAGTTTGTCACGACCCAAAGTACACCCTTGAAGTTAGGGCATTCTTTAAGACGTCACACGACGTACTCGACCTCTCGGAGGCCTTGAAAAAGCCCTTAGACATATATATATATATATATATATATA
>NC_028642.1:10076888-10086755 GCF_001406875.1 Solanum pennellii
CACATATAAGTATATATATACATATATGTATGTATCTATATATATATATATATATATATATACATATATACATATATGTATATATATACTTATATGTATTTATATATATGTATGTATATATATATATGTATTTACTTATATGTATGTATATATATATATTTATATATATATATACACACATATAAGTATATATATACATATATGTATATATATATATATATATATATATATATGAAAAGTAGTGCGAAATTAAAAATTTTCATAATAATAGAACAATAGTTCAAAATATCTTTTATAGAAAACATCGGAAAGGCTAAGACTCTTTGAACCTATCTTAGACAAATGAATATCTTGGGTCACAGCCCATACATAAAAAATAGAAAATATAAAAGTCTAATACAATGTCTTTGAAAAATATAAGCTAAACATAGCTATGTCCTCAAATCAATTGAGGATATACCTAAACTTGCTTGAAAGGATGTTAAACGAAGCTTGGTCCATATGTACTCCTCACTTGCCCCTTACACCTTTATAGATGAGACAATATATGGAATTAGTACATCGAATGCACTAAGTATGGTGATATGCCATAAAACCATGCTAAAAGGACTGAGTATGGTGATATGCCATAAAACCATGCTAACATGACATTTGCTTTAAGGTACACTTTCATGCTCTTTTGAAGAAAACCTCATAAAACCACCTACAAGTAAACATTCATACATATAAGACATATTCCATATAATCCACAATATAGCATTAACATCACATCATACCATATAAGTGTGTAACCCTCCTACCAAATGTTATCCTAAGACTTACTTAAGTAAGACAAGAAGAGACCGCACATACACCCTCTTCATACACCTAAATAATCCTTAAGAATACCGAAGATAAGATTATTCCCTTTTCATAATTAAATCCCATACCTAAAGATACTCTAAGACCCACCTAAGTAAGACATGAAGACACCACCCAAACACCCACTTCAAGCCTACCTAAGCAATCCTAAAATCTACTCTAGATAATTACCTTTTCATTTAAATATCTTCACATAAGTAATTTCATTTACCACGCCAATTAAGATACAATTAAGCATTTAGAAGACTTTACGTAATTGTAATGGAATACCTAGGGAACACTCACCCTAGAACCTTCAAAGCGTACTCGTGCAATCTACAGATAGTGTCCCATTCCACTACCTACACATTGTAGAACTTATCCAACACTAGAATGAATCTCACATAATGAGAATAGAATTAACTGACATAGATCATATTATCTAGGCATGGAATCTTGAACCTACTCCGATCGAGGGTGTTCTACTTTCCAAGGGTAGAACAAGGACACATCCCATGTAGAAACATGGTTAAGGAATATCAAGTATTTCTTTGTACTCTAATCTCCTTCTAAAGTAGAGCCACTACCACAAGCATATTCTCTGGGTCTAGCCATGTTCTCATAGATTAAGTTCGTTCACATAAAGCATATGAAAAGGTACAATCTCTTAGTTCTACCAAATCATAATATCCATACAAAGAGTGAGTCCACAAGGGCTGCCACTCAAAGTCACAAGGACAGATCAATGACTTTCTTAAAGTTGTTTTAATGCTGGAAAAAAAACCTATTCCTAAGTTCACCATTCACACGAGAGGGATACCATTACGACTTTCAATTTCAAGGATATCATAACCTTCTTTCTATATTAAAGGTTCCAAGTCATTGACCTTCTTTACATATTCAAGGTCATATATTAGACGTCCTTAGAAGGGCATCATCTTAAGTCTATCGATCGTAGACTTTCATTCAATATTCATTCATAAACATACATGACAAAGTTGTTTAAGCGTGCTAAGTCAAGATGTTCATTTAACATTCTTCATGTATCAAGTAGATGGACATAGGTCTACCAATCAAAACATACAAATTATCATCATATCACATTTTGAATGACATTCAAGTACCATGTAGAAACAACTAAGTCTACCTAGCAAGAGACACTAGTAACACATGTAGAGACATCACTATAGTTTATCCTAGTCACTTAAAACCAATTAGAGGAAATTATGCTTTCATTTTGCACGTACACATAAGCCATATAATCCTTCAAATTGATAAACTATAAGAGCTACAACATGATAACATTACGATTCATCGTATAATGCCGACAAGGCGATGTTCATTCACAATTATAGCACATAAGCATCGACACCATAAATGGACCACACCATCATTCCTTATCTTTTTCAATCAATTCACTTCATAAATGCTCTTACCCATTTCCATATCCACAATTGGAATCCAATAACAAAACTATAACAATGATCCAACAAGATACAATATGTATATCATCAAATTAAGGCAACCTATATACAATTCTATCATGATCTACACATAATTCAATAGCACAATTGAATCTACATAATAATCCATTAACATAAAGCCATGATCAAATCACCCATATTACAACCAAAAATAGGAGTTCATGTAATGCATGGGTTCGTAGGAATTTTGATTTAAAATCATTTAATTAACATCAATCATATCATAAATCATTGTTGAAAATCATTTTATGCAAGAACTCATGGCTAGAAATTGAAATATGAAATTCAATATTTTTTATCATCTTTGAAAACCATTTGAATTTGACTCCTTGAATGGAATGGAATCCAAGGATTAAATACCATACCTTATGAGAAGAAAAACACATGAAATTGATAGAGAAAAACTTGGAAAATATGTCTTCTTCCTTGGAGATTCAAAGTTTCATCAATGGACGTTTTTGGGGAGAAGGAATGGAGAGGTTTTCTTTTGAGTTGAGGGTTTAGCTTAATTGGTGACTTTCCGGGGTTTAAAGACTCAATAACCGCCAATAACTACCCCCCAAAATACCCAACATACCCCTGCACTTAATGTATATTTTAACCAATTCAATTTTGACATAAAAACGACGCGACCAAATTTGTGACATGGTTGCGCGTTGCCGAGGCACTTCTTATTCTTGATTTTGGAAATTTTGAGAAATAATGGTTATTTTTGGTCCCATGACACAGGGAAAGCTTTTTTGCCTTTGGGTGTAGCTGGTGCGACAAGCCTTGGATCTCAAATCTTGTCTGCCTACGCAACTTTATTGGAACATGTTTGCATCCTCCTTAAGGACCCTGTGGCTTGTCCTTGGGCCGTCGTTCTAGGACGTTTAAACCCTTTACATATCAGTCTATGTGTAGGAACCATAAATAAAAAATATCACCCTCAAACTATACAAAAAAACTCCACTAAAAAATACTACGACACACTAGTTCAACTTTGACTAGTTTCCGAATGTCTTGGACGTTTCACTTTCAAACTCTTCCAAACTCCTCAAACTGACTTCTAACACTTATATTAAGATTTTTTCAATAACCCTCAATGAACTTTATGTAATAGTTGGCAAACCCAAAATATTATCACAAATCCTTCACATTTCGTGGTGCTTGCCAGTCAACAATTGCCTGCACTTTCTTAGGATCCATTCGGACTTGGTTTTTACTAACAAGATGCCCCAGAAATTTTATTTCTTGTTGAGCGAATCACAAATTTCCATTTAACATAAAGTGTATATTTCCTCAACTGAGACAACACCATACTTAAGTGATTGACATGTTCATCCAATGTTCGACTATAGATAACAATATCATCAAGATAGACGACTACAAAATCATCAAGATAGTCAAATAGCATATTGTTCATTAAATTGCAAAAGGTAGTCGGAGCATTGGTTATACCAAATGTCATTAAAGGGAGTTCATAAGAACCATATCTAGTTACACATGTTGTCTTAGGTTCATCACCTTCTGCTATTCCAACCAGCCAGTAGCCTGCCCTAAGATCAAGTTTTGTGAACCAGCATGCTTTGCTCAACTAGTCCATCAAATCTTGCACCAATGGAACCGGATACTTATTCTTTACAGTTACCTTGTTAAGCGCCCTGTAATCTACACACATTCTCATCGTCTCATCCTGTTTCTTCGAATTGACATAGCAGACAACATCATTCCCATATACTTCTTCTTTGAAACATTACTGACTTTCCCAAACGGATGAACACCCTTCACAAACCCAGCATTATAACCATTCATAATCATTATTCTATCTAAATGTGAAAAAGGAACAAACTGGAATTTTCATAAAAAATCAATACAAAGTATCATCTCAAAATCTCCTCACGGCATCACCATCAAGTTATGTTTTCCTACCCAATTTCCAGTCGACATAGACACTCCATAAGACATGCCCACAAAGGCTTGTGCCTTAGTATTCATTGTTTCGACGTAGGAGGGACTTTTAGTCAACTTAAGACCCAATTTTGAAGCACTATTAACATCAATAAATGTATGAGTAGCCCCTGTATCAACCATCGCCATCACACATTTTTCTTTTATATTCATTTCAAAATGAATCAATGAAGCATGTGGGTTTGAAGTCTTAGAAGTCCCTTCAACATTATGAACCAATGTAATATGATTGAAAGACAAACCAAATGGATTGTCCATAGCACGCACGACTTCCTCTCCTTCTTCATCCTTATTTACCTTTCCGGCAATCAAAGCATTCACTCTTTCTCTGTTTGGACAAGACTTAGCCAAATGAGGACCACCACAAGTCCAACAGCCTTTCGAACTACCATCCTTGTTCCTTCACTTGTTTTCTTTATTTCCTTCCTTCATTGGTGACTTCCCTTTATCATTAGCATAGTCTTTACGACTCACCCTTTTCCAATCCCCTTTTTTCTCACCCTTTTTCTTGGATTTCAAAGTAGAAGAGACATCAGTAGTCGTTCGAGTCGTCCTGAAATTTACTAATGAATAAACAATAGCAATTGCCCCTGGCAAATCCTTGACATTCTGCCTTCGAAGTTCATTTTGAGCCCAGCCTTGCGTACCCGAAATGATGTTATGTAATTTCTCCTCATCGGACATATTTTGGATGACTAACATCACAGAGGTAAATTCTTTAATGTATTCCCTCACTAAACCCGTCTGCCTGTCTCAAATTAATCTGCTTCAAGAGATCAACCAGCGTTGGGGCTTCCATTACCTTATCAGTGTTCCCAACAAAGGATTCAACCCTGCACTATGTCTCGAAGTTCTGCATTCGTCACCATCATTCAGCGACGCTCTAATACCAATTGAAAGAGGGACAATTTGTTTTTATCTAACACCACTCCCAGGCAGTCTACAACTCTTTGGAAACTTCAGCCTTATCCTCACACGAATTTGACTGAGTAGAGAAATTCTCTACTTTGTTTTATTTAAGCAACGATAATTGTAACAACAGCCAACGTACGGGACTCTTCCCAACCTTTTATTAATGATAAATCAATAAAGGATAAGGCTTCACAAATTCATCTAACTCCAGATTCGTTCTCCTTTGGCTTAGAAGAATTGCCACCCTTTATAAAATTTCTGCACATTACAGTTACATGCGACAGTTACAAATGGCAGTTACAAGCGACACCTGTCTGACACTTGTCTTCACAGGATTTAAACTAATGTTTCCAACACCTATATTTCTAACAGATAAAATATAATTCAAATTACATCCTTATCCAAATGAAATACCAATATTCTAATACTTAGAATATTTCAGCCTACATTTTAACACTTAGAATATTTCAGCCTGCTTCCATCACTTAGAATATTTCAGTTGTCCATGTGAACGACTTTGTCTTGCCATCGTCAAGTATTCACAACCTTTCCTTGTCAATACAACACACTTCCTTTCCGATGACTCATCCCTACACGTAAGCCTTGCACGTTCAAGCTGCTTTGCCAACACCCAAGCACCTTGAACCTTTGTTGCACTATTTTTCCCCCATGCATGCCGAGACAACTACCCAAGTCCTTGTCATGCCTGCACGTAGTCTGATCAAGTAGTTTATGGGTCTAACACCTTGCCACTCGGCTAGCATGATGCATACTCCTTGCGCAACTCAAGATACTAGAGTCAGTGGTTCATTGACTATGAGTTGTGTGTTACTTTGAATGTAACGCAGCCTCAAACTTGTCACTGCTTTCTTGTTCATGATATTGACCTCTGCACCTGTGTCGACCATAGAACATGAGGGTCTTCCATTAATTGTGATGTCGACATACTGTGCACCGCATACTCTCAGCTTCTCTGGTTGCTTAGTGATAGCTCGGCATAGTCCTATGAAACCCAACTACATCATATCTGTGCCTTGTTCTTACTCATGTTCTTCCTTCTCTTTCCGCTATCGCAGGATAACACCAAGGCTCTTCAGTTAAGGGAACCTTGCATATCCATGCGTCCTACCGCATATGAAGCAACCACCTCTTTTGGAAACCTATGTCTTTCTCTCTATGTATGACGTACAGACTTCTTACCATCAGACTTATAGATATCATGCTTCTTATTATGTGGCCGCTGCTCCTCACCTTTGCCACAATCTCCCTCACCATGGTCATGACTACCTCTCATCTTCTCTAGCTCTGTCAGGCTTCTCGTTCCTAAAGTATGTCAAGCTTCAGCTTGCGTGATGGTTTCATTAATAGTTCTAACTTATCGGAGTTCCAACCACGTCCAGGCCCAATTCTATAGCCCATCCATGAATTGTAACAACATATCTTCATCCGTGAGGATAGGAATTTGAAGTGTGAGGGTGGTGAACTCCGACACATACGCACGTATACTGCCAGTTTTCTTCATCTCCCTAAACATGCGCTTCGCCTCATAGATGATGTTGTTAAGGAAGAATTCCTTCTTGAACACCGGTTATAATTGTTCCCAAGAGTTGATAGTGCAACGCCCCTTTCCTATTTCCGACTCTTTACGCCTCCACCACACCATGGACATCTCGGAAAGATACAACACGGCGGTGTTGATCTTACTCTCGTCTCTCTTCAGCCTGTTACACTTGAAGTATTTGTCCAAGTTCCACATAAATTTCTCCACCTCTTTCAAGTCACGGGCGCCTTTGAACATAGGTGGATTTGGAGCCTCAACCTTGGCCTCCCTATCTTGTTCAAGCGACGATGATCCTCCAACTTCAACGCCTTCCTTGAGTGTTTTCATCGCGACCTTCATGGTCTCAATCGTACTCAACGCCACCATGAGCCGACACTGCAAGGAAATGATAGAATCCTTCATCTCGAACTTGGCACGCTAGCGTCCCTCCAACTCCTTGTGGATTTTGTCTGTCTCCTCAAGGGTGAACTCCTCGAGAGTTTTGAACTCCCCTTCGGCCACATTCAAATTCCATCGTAATATATCTACGGCCTGCCTCGCTGTTTCAATTGTGGTGATCCATTCTTCTGCGAGTGTGACGTCAATGGGCTCCACGCCACTGTCATCGTCACTCTCTTCAGCGGTCGAAGGAGGATGAGATGTTAGCGCCTCGCTTGGTGTGGGGTCAAGCCACATTTCCTCACTACTTGTTTGGTGCTTCTTTCCCTTGCGGTTCTTCTTTCCTCCCTCTAGACGGACGTTGGTGGTGCTAGCGCCGTTATGTCTCCTTTGTTGGTCATTCCCTTAGTATCAAACATTGCTTTGATACCACATTGTCACGGACTTAGAGTCTTACGAAAGCTCCGTGCGGCACTTGATAACTTAATCGCGTTTCTTTCACGATCTTGTAAGTTGAAGTAAGTTATTAAAACTAAGATTCTAAGAGAATGAAAAGAAAGACTTAGAGAATTTTGGAATAAGGTTTTTACTACTTGCATTTTTTCTTACAAATTTCTTGGATGATTTAAAAATGAGAGCCCATCCATTTGTAGTACTTTTAAGGGGCTAAAGTGTAATTTATAATTACTTACAAGTCCCTAAATTATTTTCAGTTTTGTCCCCTATCTAGAAAATTCTACACTTTCTAGGATTTTCCAAAGTTTTCCTAAAAAATATCTAGTCTTCCTTCTAGAACTCTTCAAAGCCTTCTAGAAAGATCTAGGGGCTTCTAGAGTTTTCTATTAACCTCTCCAAAACTCTAGACTTTTTCTCTCCTATACAGATGCAAAATCTTACTGAGAATTGACGTGACGTGACACCTTGCTCTGATACTGAATGTTAAGATGTATGCGTCCACTATTAGTCAATGGACCAAGTCCCTTTACACAACAAGAACACTAATGGAGGCACAAGCAATGAAATAAACAACACAATCAATTTACGTGGAAACCCCCTCGCTCAACGGTGATGAAAACCATGACATGTCCTCACATCATTTAAACCCAACTCCAATTTATTCATGTGGAGAAACAACTAAGATTAAAACTCCTTGGAACCTAGGAATTTACCTCTAAATTCCTTCCCCATCAATGTAGCAACTCCACTATAAAGAAAGCAACTAAGCAATAATTCTATTTCTTACTAAGCCACCTAACTCTAGATGAATTAGACTTCAACTAAGCAACATCAATGTTGCCCACTAAACCACCCAACTCTAGATGATTTAGACTTTGACTAAGCAACAACAATGTCGCCCACTAAACCATGTAACAATAATTGACTAAGACTTTTGTTTGAATAAAACAAGATTTAATTCCTCTATAGCACAAGAATAGATTTACAACATATGTCTTGAAGTATAAATCCTAAGAAAACTTAGGCACATGCAACTCTTTTTAATCCCCATTGCTCTTTATAAAAATACTTCTCGGTGTAGTTTTTTGCTTGAGTTCTTGAAATTTCAGGAACGCAAAAACTAAGGTTGTTTCTCTTGGAAGGAACCTTATAAAATAATAGTCACAACCTTTGAGACAAGCTATTGGCCGATGATTCTTCCATGCTCGAGAGTCGTGAACCAAACTTATGTACTTTTTCCAACGGTCATTTTCCCCATAGCACCAAGGGATCAGTCCCCTTACAAGATCCCTTTATTTGTCAAATCATCAAAACTAAAAATACCGCCAACAAGACAATACCAGCAGGAAAACTTATAAACAAGACAATCTATCTAGAATTTGAATACTCTCTTCATCCCAACCAGAACTCCTCAAGCTACAACTTGCATATAAATTAGTCCATCCTGAAAGTTCTACACTACACAGCTGATAAGGCTCAATAATCTCAGTCCTATAGTTAGAATTCAACAAGCCAACACGAATCAAATTAGTCAATTTTAAAGTCAAGTTGTTCAATCACAAGTAACATAAGCATCGATCACAGTTAACAAAGAAGTAATAGATAACCATCAAAATACATCAAACCACCATAACGAATATCTTGCTACAATTATTTTCGATCAGCACAATATTACTAGCCGAAACCATTCACATTGGCTTTATATCATTTCACTAGCCAGAATCATTCCCATCATCTTTATATAAAATCAACACCATTCCCCATCGGCTTTATATAAAATAACTTGTCAAAACAATTTCCCATCGATTTTATATCATTTTACTAGATGAAACCTTTTCTCAACAACTTTACCTCATGTGTGTCATCACGTTGAACAACAATCAATGCACATAAGAAAGTTTACACAATAAAGAAGAGACAACCATCCAAGTTCACTCTTATGTCATCAGAGAACTTTATCAATCAATTAATTAGAGGTCACAACAAGGAAATTCACAAGTCATCAATATAAACACGTAATAGGGGTAACAAGTTCAGCCCATATAAGTGAAATGAAACCATTTTACCCATTTTAAATTAAATGGATCACTCATATTTTCTTTCCTTTCCTAAATGGGTTAATATGGTCTTCAACCTATTTAATATCATACAAATATAGCCAAAATGAGTTAACATGAGAATTCATATTCAACCCATACAAGTGAGAAATGAAACAATTTTTTTGTTTTTGGAAAACAAAAAAATTTAGGATCGGTTGGTGGAAGATGGGAGCCATGGAGGGGGGGA
>NC_028642.1:10087464-10099090 GCF_001406875.1 Solanum pennellii
GGGGGTGCCTGTAGGGAGGGGTAAATTTTTTTTTTAAAAAAAAAAATTTAAATGGGTTGGAACCATTTTGCCTAAACCATATTTGACCAAATCCATATTTTTTCATATTATATTTGGATGGTTTGTAATGTAATTATTTTTTTCAATCAATATTTAACCCATCCATAGTCGGTCCAATCCAACCATTTTCCACTCATAACGTAACCTTTTCAATTAACCCTTTTTTATTTTTTAAGCTTAATCAAGTTGAACACTGAATCACTCACATCATTCTCATTACCCCCAACACACAAAAAACAAAGCAAGAACACGACTAAATTACAAGGTTTAGGCGATCTCTTGCCTTAATTCAACCAACTAGTCACTTCAACAGTTGAGTCCCCTTGAAGTGTCCAAAGCCACATAGTCTATATTTATCAAGTATTCACAATAAATTTTGGAAAACAACAATATCCACATCAAGTCTTTGAAAATGGGTCAATCAACTAAAAACTCGTTGGTGAAAATCATGTTGAAAAAGGACTCAAAATTAGTTCACAATCTACATTTTTGTTTAGAACTTGAGTTCTTGAAAAAGCTTTTCATTTTCCTATCAAAATCCCTCATTTTGATGTTAAAATCCTATATAATCAAAGAGAAATGATGTTTAGGATCACAAAAGTTTAACCAAATGTTTTAGCGACAGAAATCCTTTCAAAATCTCCTCCAAGTTTTTTTTGAAGCTCAAAAATAAAAAATGGAGCTAAAACCCCTAAATTTTAAGGCATAAACCCTTCTCTGATTTGGCAAAGCGACCTTGGATTTTCAAAAGAAATCCCCCACAAAAGTGTCTTTCACGATCACGAACCCATTCTGCACGAATGGAAGGTTTTTTGAGAACACGGATGTCAATAGGAGTTGACCCTTCGCAAAAGAGGACAAGACCTTGCCAACGCGAGACTCGCGAGAGTTAGCCACCCATTACGATCACGAGATGCACTAGATAATTGACATAAGAAAAACAACCAATACTGAAAATATCGAAAGGATTCTTGGGATACGTTTGAAACCCTGTACACACTAAACAAATATTCAATCCAATTATACGTGAATTCTGGACACAATGAAACCATTAAGACAGGAACGTGAGGTCTCATTTACTATACATCTGTAATAACCACTCATCCCTTGAATCCAATTGAACTCTGAATATTTCAAACTGAGAATCTGAACCCTGAATGTTGATCAAAATCAATTCAAAAGCTAAATATCCACAGTTTTCCACCTTATGTTCTCAAATCCTCAAAAGGACTCCGAATTAGAAATCGACAACTCTCACAGACCATATTCCACATTCCAGGTGTGATGAAATCTACATAATTTCATTCTCGAAACTCCAAAAGACACGAAAAACTACTTTCTTAACAACATTATCTTTTCAAACTCAAATCATACAAAATTCTCAATTTTAACTCAAATTTTGTAACCAACTTTCAAAACTCAAAAATCAAAGACTCGGGGTTTAAATTGGGAGGGGAAAACATATAAATTCATGAAATTCTCCTAAAATGACCTACCAGATCATGAAAATCCATGACGATTCAGAATCATGTTTCCAACATCATCCATTATTAATACTGCCTCTAAGACAGCACCGGAACTCTGTCAGCAAGTTCCTTCTTATGCAAGCATAAAATATTTTCCAATTCTGGATTGTATTCGATAGCTTCCTTTGAGGTTGATTGTGTCATACATTAAGGTTGTGGTGAATAGATGTTTTCTGTGAGACTAGGAACTTAAGATATTAACCAAAAAGAAAGACTATCTGAATTAGTAAACAAAACTTTATTAATAACTACTTCTTGTAAATTCCGGCAACGCCATGAAAATTTGACGAGCACTGACACATTATAATTTTAGCACTTCAGTAGTAAAAGATAGTATAGTATAAAGATCGTCTCCACAATAATTAGAACATAATAATTAAATGAAGTCTTGCTAACTATTATTCAGTTCATCAAAAGAAGGGAGTTAGTTGTGGTTGTGACCCTACTTTATAGGCTATATTATTAATTGAAACAATTGATTACTACAAAGTTGAATATCATTAACAATAGGGTAAAAGACGAAACAAGTGTATAATGATAACCGAAATTTGAATTAATTAATTTATCACATCTAATGTTCTATTGATTCTATCGAATTCTATAGTTTATTAGAGTATCTTAAGATTTTGGTTTATCGTCCGAGTAGATCCCAAGTTTAAGAATAAACTATTATAACCTACTAAACGAATATGCAAGAATATTTCATATATTGTTCTTAAGGGAGTAATATCCTTTGATTATTTTTTTCATTAGATTCAACTAATAATCATCAACAAGATTTTTCAATTAGTTTAGAGAAAATGTATTAACCAATCTCACACAAGATTATGCAACAATATTTATAAGATATTACTTTTTTAATAAAAAAGATACTGAACATACTAGCAATTCAATTCAACCTCTCATAAAGAATAGAAGCGTAATAACGGAAATCAAAATCCCAACATATTCATCAATACAAAATGTTTGTAAAATACCTTCTAAAATTTACTCCATAAATGGTAATAAGTTTACTAAGAATAAGGATGAACAGAAACACATAACAACAAAATACTAAATTTGTAATTTTCATTTTGGATTTGAGTGGTGTATAATATTTTCCTTCTCTTCACCGTAACTTTAGCTTTTTTATTGCTCTTTTACTTAATACTTAATTTTGGGACATGTTCCAACATCATATAGCATATACTCGCTCACGAAATTTTAAAAATATTTTGCACACCTCACGTTACGCGGGTTTGTACAGCTAGGCACTTGAGCATTCGACTAGCGTGTGGAGGACCATCGACATTCTTTTATTTCCCCCCATCGTTTCAATTAGGTTGATCGCCACAAGGCGTGAAATTTCATGATACAAGGCTCTGACGCCCTGCACCTTGTAAGCGCAGGTACTATGCGACCTCCTGCCAAATTAAAAAAAAATCCCTTCCATTTTCAAGTGTCCAAAACATCCAAAAATACTCTCAGCTAATCCAATGTTTAGCCGGTAGCAAAGCTCACATTTCACCTAATTATGTTTCTATGTGTCTCTTTCATATTTCAATTTTACTAAAACAAAAAATCATTTTCACGAGTGAATTTTTAGACTAAACTTAATTTCTACTTATATGAACATATTGCTCTTTTATTGAATGAATAAAAATCGGATCAAATTAAAAGGAGTATAAGGTCTAAATTATGCTGCTAAAATCTTAGCATATTTTTAAATGACACGCATTCAATAAGATTATTTATAAGCAAAAAAAGGCTTAGTTATTATTTTCTTTGGTACCCCTTTTTAAGTCATACTCTTATTTTACTCGAAATTATTGTCGAATGACTGCTTTTAGAGGTCACACAATACATGCGCCATAACCTCCTTCATTACATTAATGTTAATGTCATGTTTATGACTAACCTTTTGTATGCCTCTATGTAACTCTATAAATAGAGGCATATAAGTTCATATTGTATACAATTCAAGATTGGGTAAACACTTAAACGAAAAAGAGTTATTTCATATCGTTCCTCTTATCTTATATTCTTCTTGTATTCATCTTTATATTGTTCTTATATTCTTAAGTATTACAACAAGATTCCACATACCCAATAGGCTTAATTTTTGAAACAAAAAAAGGCTTAGTTATTATTTTCTCTAGTACGTCTTTTTAAGACATACTATAAATTAACTTGGAATTATTGTGGAATGAATGTGTTTAGAGGTTGCTCAGTACCTGCACCTTACAAGGTGCAGGCCGCCAGAGCCTTGTAAGGTGCATCGCACCTTCTCCTTGCAAGGCGCGTGGAATTTTGCGCGTTGTCGCGGTCAACCTAATTTTTACAATGTTAGTTCAACCATTAAAAAGTTGCCCTTTTGGTTCTAAAATGAATTTGTTTACCCTTTTGGAACTTTTGAAATTATTTTTTACCCTTTTGACTCCAAACTTCTTTATGGGTGGACCCAAATTTTCAATAATATCTTTATTTAGTACTTTGTTCATCTAATGTTAGTTATCAATTTTCCTCTTTGCAGGCTACATAAGAAAATCTAATTAAAACCATAAATTTTACTAATTTTATTTCATATCCATGAATATAATGTATGCTTCAAAACTAATGGAATATCAAGGCCACATTAATAGAGAATACGAATGAATGATTACTAGTAATTCCAACATTTCCAGATGAAGGACCTACTCAGGGCATATTGAGGTCTCACCTAAAAATTAAGAATTGTCATCTCATAGTGTAAGTTTGCCCTAAACATTCATAATGATATCAGTATGACAAGTCATAGAAACATTGATACTCGTATGGACTTGTAATAGACAAATATGATAGGTTGTTACCTTACAATGCCTTGAGGATGAAAACCAGCATGACACCAAAAGGGCATACTCTCATAAACTGTATGTGTCACTGTTGGTTCAATTGCAATCCTGTGAAAAATTAGTATTGGTCATGAATGGTCTAACTGTGAGGTCTGGACATAAGCATGTCAGCGGTGCAGTTTATTATAAAGTTACCTTTATATTTCTATGTACAGGTTTTGCATAGAGTGATCTATTCCAAGAATATGGAGTGTTATGCGGAATTCGAGATAATACGAGAAAATATAAACGCGAAAAACAAGACAACAGATTTACGTGGTTCCCAATAAATTGGCTACGTCCACGGGAAGAGGAAGAGCAGTTTTATTAAGGAGAGGCAAGAACAGAATTACAGAATAGGGTTTGCCATAGCGTCTATATATAGTGCTAAGCTACGCCCTAACAGGCTTGGGCCCAACATACAGAATTGACAGATAATTAAGGGCCCAATACAACAACATTGTATACCGTCGGGCCGGGGGCGTCTCCGCCCCCCCTGACCCCCAGGCCAGAGGGCGCGTCGCCCCCCTGGACCCCCCGACTCGCTGACCGGGCAGCGAGACCCCCGTCCTTTCTGTTTGTAACGGGTCCGATTCAAGGCATTCAACAAATCTCCACCTTGACTTGAATTCTCCGAACAGATTCTTCAGACGCACTATGATAGTGCCAGGCCTCCCCCTCTTCCTCAGAGTTGCCCCGCAGGGCAATTAACAGCTTCTGATGTTGAGCAAGTCCAAACAGTGTTGAAACTTGCTCTGTGGAACCGGCTTTGTGAACATATCAGCAGGATTATCAGCAGTTCCTACTTTCTTCACCTTGATTCTCTTCTCACTTCTCAGAAAATGATACCTTACGTCAATATGCTTGGTTCTCTCATGATGGACTTGATCCTTGGCTAGACAAATTGCGCTCAAACTGTCACAATACACCATAGCCTGATCATGATGCAGACCAAGATCACTAACCAGCCCTTTCAGCCAAATCCCTTCTTTTGCAGCCTCTGTCAAGGCCATGTACTCCGCTTCCGTAGTAGACAAAGTCACTGTAGGTTGCAAAGTTGCCTTCCAACTGACGACAGATCCTCCAAGGGTAAACACATAGCCAGTCATCGATCTTCTTGTGTCAACATCTCCAGCATAGTCAGAATCAGAATAGCCAGTAACCAAGCACTGAGTATCACCTCCATAAATGAGACCAACGTCAGATGTACCTCTAAGGTACCGGAAAATTCTCTTCACAGCCTGCCAATGTTCTCTCCCTGGTTGTCCCATGAATCTGCTCACTACACTGACTGCATGTGCTAAATCTGGCCTTGTACAGACCATAGCATACATCAAACTTCCTACGGCACTGGCATAAGGGACTCGTGACATATACTCCTTCTCTTCTTCTGACTGTGGAGCGAACATGGCAGTGAGATGGATATTGGCAGCACTGGGGGTATCAATAGGCTTAGATGAAGACATGCCAAACCTCGCCAAGACCTTCTGAATGTAGCTTCTCTGTGACAAGAAAAGTTTCCTTCTCTCTCTGTCTCTAATGATCTCCATCCCTAGAATCTTCCGAGCGGCTCCCAAATCCTTCATCTCAAACTCAGCACTAAGTAAACCCTTCAGCTTCTGAATGTCATACTTCTTCTTTGCAGCTATCAGCATATCATCTACATAAAGCACCAGATAGATGAATGAATCATCCTTGAGCCTATTGTAGTAGACACAACAATCATATGAGCTCCGAGTATAGCCCAACTTCACCATATAGCTGTCAAACCTTTTGTACCACTGCCTTGGAGACTGCTTAAGTCCATATAAGGACTTCTTCAACTTGCAGACGTGATTTTCCTTCCCTGGAACTTGGAAACCATCCGGCTGAGTCATGTATATCTCTTCCTCCAACTCTCCATGTAGAAACGCTGTCTTCACATCAAGTTGTTCAAGCTCCAGATTCTGATGTGTAACTATCGCTAGTAACACTCGGATGGAAGTATGTCTGACCACTGGTGAGAAGATCTCATTGTAGTCCACTCCCTCTCTTTGGTTGAAACCTCTGGCAACAACCCTGGCTTTATACTTGACTCCTTCTGCTGGTGATATCCCTTCCTTCTTCTTGAAAACCCATTTGCAAGTAATAATCTTTCTCCCCGAAGGCTGTATGACCAGATCCCATGTCTGATTCTTGTGTAGGGACTCCATCTCATCTCCCATAGCGGCAAACCATTTTTCAGAATCAGAACTTAAAATGGCTTCTTTGTAAGTAGACGGCTCAGATGTATCTACCTCTTCAGCAACCTGCAGTGCATAACCCACCATGTCCTCAAAACCATACCTCGTAGGTGGCCGAACTCCAACCCTCCTTGGCCGATCTTGAGCTATACTCCGATGGATATCTGATGGCATAGATTCTGGAATATCAGTTTCTGTCTGTGGCTCTTGATCCTCCTCTTCAGGTTCTTTCAAATCGCTCTCGTTCTGAATGACTTGAAACTCCACCTGTTTATCAAGACTCCCAGTTTCTGACGTAGTTGTAGGCTTCACAATGGTTCTAAGCAGAGAACTTTCATCAAAGACAACGTTCCTGCTCATAATAACCCTCTTTTCTGCTGGAGACCAGATTCTGAAACCTTTCACTCCATCTCCGTAGCCCACAAATACTCCCTTTTTAGCTCTTGGTTCTAACTTACCTTCACTGACGTGATAGTAAGCCGTACAACCAAAAGCTTTCAGATTTGAATAATCAGCAACTTTTCCTGACCACATCTCCATAGGTGTTTTGCACTGTATGCCTGTATGTGGTCCGCGGTTAATCAAGTAGCAAGCTGTACTAACCGCTTCTGCCCAGAATCTTCTATCTAGCCCAGCATTAGAGAGCATGCACCTTGCTCTCTCCAGAAGTGTTTGATTCATCCGCTCAGCTACACCGTTCTGCTGTGGTGTATTTCTGACTGTACGATGTCGAGCAATCCCTTCATCCTTACAGAATTGATCAAATTCAGACCAGCAGAATTCCAGCCCATTATCAGTTCGCAACCTCTTGATCTTCTTCCCTGTTTGATTTTCCATCAAAATTTTCCACTCCTTGAACTTCTGGAAAGCTTCACTTTTATGCTTCATCATGTACACCCAAGTCATCCTTGAGTAGTCATCAATCATGGACACAAAAAATCTGCAGCCTCCCAAAGACTCAACACGGCATGGACCCCAGCAATCAGAATGGATATAATCAAGAGTGCCTTTTGTTCTGTGAATGGCTTTTGGAAACTTGTTGCGATGTAGTTTTCCAAAGACACAATGTTCACAAAACTCTAGGCTTTTAACCTTATGACCAGCAAGAAGATCCTCCTTTGACAGAATTTGCATCCCTCTTTCACCCATATGACCAAGTCTCATGTGCCATAACTTAGTCATATCCTCCTGGTGAACTTCTGACGATGCAACATGGGCTGAACCTGTAACCGTGGAACCTTGTAGAAAATACAAAGTACCACGCATGACACCTTTCAGAATCAGATTTGAACCCTTCCAGACCCGCAAGACTCCATCTTTTCCCGACCAGCTGAATCCCTTGCTGTCCAAAGAACTGAGAGATATCAGATTTTTCGTCATCAATGGAACGTGCCTGACCTCGTTCAATGTGCAGAAGCTACCGTCATGTGTCCTTATCTTGATCGAGCCTGTCCCAACCACCTTGCAGACAGAACTGTTGGCCATCGAGATGCTGCCTCCGTCTATCTGCTCATAAGTCGTGAACCACTCTCTCCTAGGACAGATGTGATAGGATGCCCCAGAATCGAGAACCCACACATCTGAATGATGAGTGTGCTCATCCGCAACTAGGGCAATGTCTTCTTCAGAATTGGTGTCTTCTTCAGCAACAGCAGCAGAAACTGATTGTTTTTCCGATTGCTTCTTCTTCTTCGGACAATCAAATTTCCAATGTCCCTTCTCCTTGCAGTAATTACAAACATCATCTGGCTTTGCACCCTTCGACATCGGCTTATTTTTCTTTCCGCCGTTTTTCCTTCCCTTTCCGCTACTGGTGAACAGACCGGAAGGCTGTATGTCCGTACTTGTGCCGTTAGCCTTATGCCGTAATTCCCTGCTATGAAGGGCCGATCTGACTTCTTCCAGCGACACAGTATCTTTCCCAACAATGAACGATTGAACAAAATTCTCAAACGACATTGGGAGAGATACTAACAGAATTAGGGCAGCATCTTCATCCTCGATCTTCACATCGATATTACGCAATTCTAATAACAAAGTATTCAATTGCTCTAAATGTTCCCTGAGTTGTGTACCTTCAGCCATTCGTAAACCGAATAGACGTTGTTTCAGAAGCAGCTTGTTGGTTAGAGATTTTGTCATGTACAAACTCTCCAGCTTCAACCACAGACCAGCAGCAGTCTCTTCATCCGAGACTTCCGTGATGACGTCATCCGCGAGACACAGCATGATCGTCGAATGCGCCTTTTCCTCCAGAATCGCCATCTCAGGAGTAACGACGGCGTTCTTGTCTTTCGACAACGGCGCCCAGAAACCTTGCTGTTTCAACAAAGCCCGCATCTTGATCTGCCATAAACTGAAACTGTTCCTCCCTGTGAATTTGTCGATTTTCACGTTCAAAGCAAACATCTCGAATTCTCCAAAAAAAAACACCGATTAACCGAGAGGCTCTGATACCAATTTGTTTTACGGAATTCGAGATAATACGAGAAAATATAAATGCGAAAAACAAGACAATAGATTTACGTGGTTCACCAATAAATTGGCTACGTCCACGGGAAGAGGAAGAGCAGTTTTATTAAGGAGAGGCAAGAACAGAATTACAGAATAGGGTTTGCCATAGCGTCTATATATAGTTTGTAACGGGTCCGATTCAAGGCATTCAACATGGAGATCAATCATTCCAGCATAATTACATGCAGGTCTACGATCAAAACATTTTACCTGCAAGAAGCCACAATATTTACTATCTTATATCACTATCAGAAAAACAGTCTCTAAATGAGGGAAATCTGGTCTCGGAAAGTCGAAATCTTGTCCCAAACGAGCATTTGAGACCTGAAAAATCTGGTAACCACCCATCCTAAAAGCTTCCTTCGCTATCACTCAACAACAACGGGACAAAGAAACTAGTTGTTAATGGTTCTTGGGACGGGGATTCAAACTTGTCGGGAAATACCTTTAGGGATGTTATTTCTGGTCTCAAATAGAGCAATTACATCTTGGGAAATATGTTTTTCAAGTCATTAAAACGCCAACCACCACCAAAAACTAGTCGTAATAATCTTTAGAGACGATATAGATAAATCTCTAGCAACCGTTAAAGACATGTCCTTAGAATTTCTTTAAAGACGAGAACTCTCTGGTCCTAGGAATACCTTTAGCGACTCACCGACGCCATCCTAGAATAGCTATGGTGACTATCAACAACCCCGTCCTAGAATATATTAGAGACAAGAAACAAGCTTCCTGGACATAGATTGGCCTTTGTAGACCAGCAATAATTCTTGTACTTAACTGATCACTAATATATTTCAAAAAATATGGAATTGCTAGCAAAATTTTTGCTACGAAAAGATGATATATATAGAGAGAAGTGACAGCAAAAATAATATATATGTAAATAAAGCAAATCATTAAAATAAACTAATTGACATCCATGATATTGGTTTCAATATATATTTGTTTAACAAAAAAATTGCTAACATCCGAGTTAGACTAACATCAAGTTTTGCATTAAATTTTTAGAAAATTAATAGTGAGCTCATTCATCTTCTTCTAAACTTGTGTCTTGCACAGAAGAACGAATAGAATCTAGGCAAAAGATTAAAAGTTCCAATCTTCATCAACTGCTATCCAGAAACATCAACAAAACCTGCAAGAAAACAAGAAAAAATCCATTAGAAAGACTTTGAGATGCATTAACCGAGAATCTGATATCTATTTTAAAGATTAACAACTAAATATATAACATAATTCATATAATCAATATGAAAGAAATGAAAAGGAAGCTTCCTTTCTTGGAAGTGTGGCAATGCCAAAGTCAGTAAGGTGTCCCATCATTTCTTTGTCAAGTAACAGATTGCTAGACTTAAGAACAAAGTGAAACCGGAACTGAGTAAGCATGATAGAGAAATTCCAAAGCAAATGCAACTTCGAACATGATATTCAATTTCTGCATTATAGTTAAGCCGCGAGAAAATAGAAACTTGTTTAAGCTCTTGTTTGGCATGTACTCAAGTATCAGCTGTTTAACCTCAGGTGACAAATTGTTTTTCCTAGTCATCTTATCAACATGAAAACTATTTCTGAGGCCCCCCTAACACAGAGAGAATAGAAGAGGCAACTATAATCCTTATCAGTCTTCTTTTCTTGGACTTAGACTGATTCTTTTAATTAGAAGGACAAGCCGGGACATGCTTTTGAGGGTTACCATACACCTTACTGACTGTGGCATTGCAGAACTATCTTCTCAGGAATTAAAACCTCTCTTATAATAAATAAAGTCGGGTATATTGTTACTTACATGGTCAAGAGAAAAACAATTGTCATTCAGTTGAAACAGGTGATATTGCAGGTAGGAAATCTGATTCTTGAGCAGGAAGAGTTCTTTCATCTTATCTTCAAAGATAGACAAGCGATCATTCAAGGATTTGTTTTACTCAATCAAGTATTTGTTTTCTTCATTCAAGAAGTTATCATCTCGAGTTGAACGTGGCGGGAATAGTATTTCAGCCTTTGAATAAGTATCACCTTTCAAATCTTTTACCTTTAGTCCACCCCCAAATCCAAATACATGGCTACGAATTTGTGGTCCACAACACTTTTGAACAATCTCTGTACTATATAGAGATATATCTTGAAGGAACGTTGATTGTATTGAAGTGTTAACCTAATAAGGGAATACATGGGAGATATATATAGGAGATATAGGAAGGAGTACTAATCCTAATAGGACTAGGATTAAGGAGTACTAATCCTAATAGGACTAGGATTAGTACACAGTAAATACTAATATTATTTAATACTATTTATTTAATACTATCTGTTATTATCCCCCCTCAAGCTGAGCTGAGCGGAAGCGAACGGAAGCTTGGAACTGAGATAATCGTGCCGTCGGCTCGGAAGAGGCTTGGTGAGAATATCAGTCGGTTGTTCTTCAGTGGGTACATACTGCACAGTCATGGTG
>NC_028642.1:10101564-10203842 GCF_001406875.1 Solanum pennellii
TGTAAGAACGGTGATTTTCCATGTAGGGTAATTTATGTCTGATAATTTTTCGAGAATCAGGGCATGAAGATGCCTGAGAAGGAGTTTAATGCCAGAAGGAAGTGAATCGAGAGGATCCAACTCGGTTGTCATGGCTGCCGCCGCCCAAGAGAAGAGAGGGAACGATCGGTGCCCTAAAGAGAGAGAAAAAAAACCTAGAGAAAAGAAGATCTAGGTTTTCTGGCTCTTGATACCATGAAGGAATATTGATTGTATTAAAGTGTTAACCTAATAAGGGAATACATGGGAGATATATATAGGAGATATAGGAAGGAGTACTAATCCTAATAGGACTAGGATTAAGGAGTACTAATCCTAATAGGACTAGGATTAGTACACAGTAAATACTAATATTATTTAATACTATTTATTTAATACTATCTATTATTATATCTTTTGAACTATTTCCTCAAGTTGAGCCTACAAAATATGTAAAAGGACTTTTTCTATCAAAATACATAACAATTTTAGGCTATTTACGTATTCAATTTTACCAAACGTACATATTTTTCAATTGCTTCAGGTTCAACAAGCTTGTTATCTTTCTTACAAGTCATTTCGTCAGATTTCCAGCTTTCCCACCGTTTACGTCAAATTCAAGCATGTTAAATTACACAAACCTTGTAAATATTCCATCAAAAAATGATAAATAATCTCTCCGATATATTTGCTACCAATTTGATGAAGCATCTTCAACTTAGATCGGTTTGTTGCATTCCTGATGCTTCTTGCCTATATTTGGGAAATGATAGGCTTCATAAGAATAATTATAACAAAATTGTTAGAACATAAGGCATCTCATGCTTGAACAAGCTTCAAGGTTGTTTCCTAGTGATAAACTTCAGAGGTATACATACCTAGAAACTTTCAGAAGTAAAATGTTCCTTTACTAACCATTTCCATTCTTTTTTGTCTGTTCCCCTTGGTATATTCTTAGGAGACTATTGAATGGTATTATCCTTCACATGTTTTGCATGTAAGTGTCCTCTCGATTTGTTCCATTGCTCATTCATCCATCACAAGATATATATGATCACGAATTCATGATGATCATTAATAGCAACAACCTCAAATTTGTGCTACTGAAATATTTGTACTGATATTATTCAAAGAAATAATGACATCATATTCATCTTTACGCTTCTGTAGAGTTCTTAGTGTGTTGCATGGAGCCACTTACATAGTTACGGTGTTTTTACTTTTTTGAATACAATTATGAATAAGGGGAATAGAAAGCAAACAGCTGTAAATTCATAAATGGTGCTTCCTGTTGACTGGGACACACTGAATTGCCAGTCAGGGACATATTGATCATATAACAAGGACTACGTCAAAAATAATCATTAGCGGCAATAAATATGTATTTTTAGAGGCACTGGTTCTAATGACACTTAAATGATGCGGTAAATACTTTAGCACTCTTTATTAATGTCAATATTTATTGCCGCTAAAAATTATTTTTATTGTAGTGAACCCACAATATATAGCAGACAATAGGAACATGATACAATAAAAATGAAGGTAAAATGTTGTCAGGTAAAACAAGAGACAATGATAACCATAGAGGACAAGAAACAACACTATATAAAAGGGGACTCACTAGTTTTCCAATAATAATAAGAAAATCACTGTAGTTGGACTCACTAGTTTTCCAATAAAAAAACACACAAATTTCTCCTCTTTTGCCTATTTAATCTACTTTTTAATAACCAATGAGGCCCAGTCCAAGTAATCTAATTTAAAGGGTATATATATCAACTTATGAGAAGTTGACAGGACACACTTATGGTTCCACTAAGGAAAAACACTAGCCCACGACAAAGATTTTTCTTGGTACAATAAGAAATTGTTAAACATTGTTAAGATACTTGATCTATGTTCTTCCTTTTTAGTTTCCAAAGCAATACCTTAATGATGCAGAAACAGAAGATATATTAATACTCCTAGTAATTGCACAATCCAAACAAACAAATCTACCTGAAAATCAGGGATGTAGTTGTCTTACCATTGCGAAATATAATTTTTGAAAAAGACAATTCTTTTCATCCCATGTCTCGCACAAGTTGCTATAATATATCCAGCAGCTATTCTCTTTATAAATGAAAAGAAATGTATAATATTCTTAACAAGTAACTGAAATGAACTAGTTACATGCATAAGTTCTTCAAATGCACCTAACTATTGACCTAGTTAGTAGTAATCCTTCTAACAAGAAAATGAAAGCTTCAGATAATAATCTTGACGAATCAGCATCTATCACAGAAATAGGTAAATAGGATGTTGATCCATATAGGTACTTTTACCAAAACTAAAAAGAACTACTAAAGAAATACTTCACAGGCTAAAGAACAGGAACTAGGGAGACAGGCGAAAGCAGTCTTTAGAAATCTAAGTAAGGAAGACTTAGCAACCACTTATGAAAGATAAGAAATGTCGCGTCAAAGCAAAAGAAATCATTGGAGGCAATGAGACGACTCTCATCTCAATTGGCAATGCTAGTTTTATGAAACAACATTAATTTTGTACCTTATATATTCATCTCATACTCGGGTAGCAAAATAGCAAAACGAATAATATCATATCAGAGTTACCAGCAAAATCCTCATCCATCTTATTCTTTCAATATCTACACCATAGGTTAAACTAGTTATTCCATGCAAGTAACCTCCTCAAACAAAACGAATGTCGAATCAGTAACAACAGGTTTAGATATCTCATACAAGAAAATGATACTATAGCTTGATTTACTCGTAAAAAAACTATCAACAAGGGATAAACAGAAACCAAGAAAAACAATCAAACCAAAAAAGCATTTCATCCGTTCTCAGTTATATGACACTTTTTTATGACCGTGGTGTATGGGCTAGTGTTCACTCACCTCGACTAATTCCATGGGGTATCATCTCCCACTAGCATTAACTACTAGGTATCTCTATCACCAAGACTAGGACATATGGGAATAATCACCAAGTATTTTTTCTCCTCAGAAAATTAAACCTAAGACCTCATGGTTCTTGACCATTTCATTGATCACTAGACCACACCCTATGAGAGCTTGTCACAAAGGGTAAATGGAAAAGTTAAAGAAGTTCCAAATAAAAAATGCTCATTCTTTTTGCTTTTGATACTACATCTTTTCTTTTTCTAAAATAGCTTATTTATTGTTGCTTTAATATATTCTACAATAGCCAAAGGTCTTTCGGATACTGCCCCTCTACCATCACAATGTAGGAGGTAAGGTCCCAGACCCACTTGAGCAATTACACATGGTATGTTGTACATATTAACAAGTAAAATCATAGTTTCAATAATATAAACAATTCTACCAATAAGAAGTCATCTTTTTGGAATAGACAAATAAACAAATATTGTTGAAATTAATAACATACAAAACTACCAACAAAAAATAAGTAGGAATAAAGGAAAACAATTGTTGGTGTTTTAAAAAGAAATGGGGGCAACACAAAATGATTGAAAATTTGTCTCAGGATTGAAATGGCCTTCAATAGCTTTCAATGATTTTATTAAGCATTGAAGGGCTTTAAATAGCCCACATAAAATTTAGAAAACCTAAAATATCTCAATAACGTAAACAAATTAACTACAATTCAAAATTCAAATTTATTCAAACTAAATAACTTATTTTGCTAAAAGTTACTACAGTAACCTAAAGCAAACTTAAACAACAATCAAGCCAAATAAAACGCTTCATCATTTCTCAGTTTTATGACATTATTTTTATAAATATGGTTTCTGGGATGGCATTGACACACCTCAATGAATTCCATGAGATACCTGTCATCTTCCATTAGCAACAGGTACCAAGTAACTCTATCACCAAATGGTTATCAACCCATTCATCTACCATTAGGACTCACCCTACAAGAGAATATCACTTAGGTAAATGGAAAGCTCAAGAACTTCCAAATATAAAAATGCTCGTTCTTTTTTGGTTTTGACACTACTATTTTATTTTTCTATAATGTCTTATTTGTTCATTTTTTAATATGTTTTACTAGAGGCTAGGGTCCTTGGGAAACAACTCCTCTTCCTTAAAAAGGTAGGATGTAGTGTCCCAGACCTCAATTGTAAAACTACACATGGTATGTTGTACATATTAACAAATAAAATCATGATTTAATAAGTTACAAAGTTCTACAAACAAGAAGACATCTTTATAAAATAGCCTAATAAAATAAAGACTGTTGAGATTAAATATATGCACAAGTACCAACAAGGAAGAAGAATAAATGAAGAAAAACAATAAAGTCAAAAAAGCACTTCAACATGTACTTAATGTGGTGTTTGGGTAATCTTTCACGCACTTCGACTAATTCCACGGAATACCTGCCACATCTCACCAACAACATGTACTAAGTGACTCTTTCACGAGGTTAAGACCGAGGAGGAAAAATCACTTAGTGTTTTTGTCTCCTTAGGGAATCATAACCTGATATATCATGGTTTTCAACCACTTCATGAAAAACCAAGCCACACCCTTAGCTGCAATATGAAACTTCTATAGGAGTCACATATTTTATTTGACTATACTTATAGAATATAAAAAGTTATTGAGTTTTGCCTTTTTCTAGTTGTTTAGATAAATTATTTAATGAATAAACAATCATTCACACCAATAATTGAACAATCCCACCTACGTAATCAGAAACATATAGGAATCAATTAAGATATGCATAAAGATTTAAAAAAATCCGAACCAGCATGAGATTGGAAAGGCTGCTCTGATAAACTTTGACGAATTCAGCATCAAAAGTCTTTAGATCCTCTTTAGCGGTCTTATCTTCAGCATTAGAATCCTCCACAAGAAACTTGCAGTATTCGATGACCTTGGCTAAGTTCTTGCTAGTAACGTTGGGTAGAGGGATGATGGTGTTAGCGTAGTCATCATCTATCAAATGTTTAATTGTCTGGAATTCTAACCCCACCTCCTCATTAACCTCAAAGGTCTCTGTCGAAGCTCCTCAAAATGATCATCTTTGACGGAGAATTATAAACCGATCAAGAAACCCTAATTGTAGACTAGAGATAAGAAAAAAAGGCAAGAGTGAGAAAACATTGCAGGATATGCTACTTATATTACTTTTATTTATTTATATTTAATTTTTTTATTTATTACTTTTTTAGAAATGAAATCTTCTTGGATGAACACAACATTACAGAACTTGATCAAAAGCTATTAAGATTGTATTGTGACGCATTTAATATTTTGGTATTTGTTGCCTTATTTGATTGGCTATGAAATTTCATCCATATTTTGGGAGACATCTTTATTCTGAAATATCACTTGTCTCTTTATTTGCTTATTCATTATATTTACTATAAAATATAGACCTTAGCTTTATCTTTTCCTTTCCCATGGGTTTAAATATATCATCATCTACTCAGAGATCTTTCATCTTCCATTTTCTGAAAGTGTTGATGTAGTTCACGGTATTTCTTCTCCCTATGTTCTTCTTATCTATTTCACTTTTCTTTTTTCACAAATGATAAAATGAGAATGATATTTCTTATTAAGTATTTTGATTCTCCATTTTTTGTTTCATAGAATAAGTACACTTAGCTATTTAAACCCCTAATACCCCAAAAATATTAGAACTTAGACTAGAACCATTCTTCACAACGTAAGATTTTACCGAGCATTTTCAATTTTCCTAGGTGTCAAGGTCTCTAGATGTAGCACCTCGAGTTCCAAAAAGAACTAAGGATAAATTCATTCAAGTCATCCACAAGTTCTTTTATGTTTTGGGTAAACTTCAAATGACCCTAACTTTTAGGAGTCGTTTGGTTTGAATTCAAGTCATGATGGGATAAGTTATTCTAATATTATTTTTTATTGAGTGTTTGGTTTGTTGTATATTCAGAATAACAAATCTTAAGAACAATATCTATGTTTAAAAAGTACCCTTCATGAATGTGAAAAGTAATGTATTAAAAGTGTTTAAAGGAATATTTTTGTCATTTAGTCAATTTATCTTGGGATTACTGTACCATCCATGGTAAAGGATAACTTATCCCGGTATTAATTATTAATCCCGAGATAAGTTATCCCAGACTTGCTAACCAAACAACAAATAAAGTGATACTATAATTTAATCCCAACACTACTTGAAGTTATCCTTCACACCAAACGACCCCTTAGAACATAATGATTTACGTGGCCCATGAGATATCCAATCTATGATCTTTGAATTCTCTTTCTAACCTCACTGAGTTTGCTACAATTCGAGTTCGAAAAGGGATATATGACAATGTATAGCCTCTCTAGCTAGGGCCTTTTCACCGAAACTAAGGAGGGTATTTTAGTCTTGTCCTTACCCCCACTTAGTCTAAGGTTAATTACACTCAATTTAAGGTGTAAACTGATTATAATCAGTTTCGTTCATCAACAAAACGTTTAGGTCTTCAGAGAGGAGGTTCAAGAGGAGAAAAATATTAAGGTTCCTAGCGTTTATACAAGATCTCGCCAAGATCCTAGTTCTTTGAGGTATGTAAGTTCTCATAGTGTTGGGTTCGTTCACCTACACGTCAAGCATGTTATTTTTATTCATAATCTTGTTTTTGAGGTTGAATGATTTGAGTTCTTGAGGTTTTAGCTTCATTCCTTGTTAATGGAGTCTTGTTGATTTCGGAGGTGAGTTTTGCGAATAAGTGATTGTTTTGGTAGGTTTTTTGAGTAAAATACGATTATGAAATGTATAAGAAAAGAAGGTTTGTATGTCTTAAACAAAAATGGAGATGTCTATAATATTTTTCCTTTTTCTCTTTAGGTGTTGTATCGTCTTTTTATGTTCTATTAAGGGAAACATAGGTTGTGCTCTATGAAAAAATAATTTCAATTTTCTATTCAATTAAAAATTCAAATTGAAGTCTGATGCTTTTTTGATATCTGATATCGAATTGGTATATATCAATATTGATTCGATCCGAGCTCTTGGACTTGGAATAAATTTGGCAGTGGTTGCGAAATCATGGTAATCTTCTCTTTCTAATGAATGGGGTGTTTCTTTGAAATGATTTGTAACACCCCGTATCCAAAATAGACCAAAAACCAGTTTTTTAGAAAATCTAAAGGTCATCAACGGCTGCCATTGATGGATCGTAGCCTGACCCACAGTCCGTCATGAACATCCGCCAATGGAGTCAGAAACCCCCAAAATCTCAACCAAAGAAAATTTTACTAGGTGTCGAATGACGGATGGACCTACAATCCATAGGTCAGACTACGGTTCGTAGTCTGTGTCTATTGATTGACACCCCACTCACGCACTCTCTGATATGAACCACACTTGACCAGTATGGACCGTTGTTCGATCTAGGGTTCGTAGGTCTGACCGTAGGTGGAGTTACCAGATAGTTAGAGGGAAAATTCAGTTGGGTCAACTTCAGTTAATCATAAGTCTTAGCACAGAATGAAATAGGTGTCCCATGACATACTCACAAATAGATAATTGAATTATCTTTCCGTAGCTACCAACCTTACTAACATTAGACCTCCGAGTAAAACTTTATGTTCGTTTTAGTAAAGGCGTGTCGAATAGACCCAAACAACGGTCGGTCGATTGAACGACGGCCTATCAACCCAAGTCATCGTTTTGTCCAACAACAACTAACTTAGGGGCTTTTTGGTCTTTTCCAAATTCGTTTAAACCTTAAGATACGTCGTTCTTACCCTAAATCATCATATTTTAGTCAGTTTAAGCCTAGAAACATAACTAAATCTAATCATTAATCAAAAACTTAGAAAATTAGAAGAAAGAAAGGAGAAAAAGGTCAAGAACCCTAGTTCAAGAATGAATCAAGATTCCAGCATTTCCAGCCTTGATATCTAAATATTTCTCTGTGGATTTCATCATCAGGTATGTGGGATTTCACTTGTTGGTTCCTTTCACCCATTGTGTCCCTAGTTTTCAGTTAGATTCTTGATTCCCATATCATGATTAGACCTAGGATTTCTAGAACATCAACAGAACTTCATGAATTAATTAGTCATATGTTCTAAATCAGATTTCAATTTTACTACTCAGTTTATTGCATGAATTTCAGAACCCTAGATATGTATTTCTTTAGTTCTTGAATTACAAGTGCTAGGTCAGAATTTTCAGTCACTTCAGATGTACATGCCTCAGTTATTAATGTATAATTACCAAATTAATTGTTGCATTCTCAATTTGCATGTTCAATTTTGAGCTATTCAGTATTTACTGAAACACAGTCATAATCAGTTAATTACGTAGTTTGTTGGGGTAGCATAATACAAAGTTGGAATAGGATTCAACGTACCCAATTAGTCCTAGAACAACTAACTAAGTAGGTTGTAAGTCCCCTCTGTGGGCAATCAGTTTAGTGATCACACCAGCATGCCTTTATACCTCTGGCAGGGTATATTGGGTCCTCACGATGGGGCGTATACATCAGCCTCCACATTTTGCTCATGTGGATTTATTATTGGTTATAAGTAGCTCCCATAGTTCTATCAAACTTTGTGCATTGACCATTTATTAGTATATTCAGTATTCAGTTTCAGCATGTTATAAATTTTGTCATTGCATCCAGTTAGCTCAGAATTTATTGTATCATGTTCATATTATTATACTTGTTCTTTGTTCTTGTTCAGTTATGTTTTATTTCATCTTTACTCTATCCTACATGCTCAGTACCTTTCAAGTACTGACGCATACGTGCTCTACATCTTCTCGTGATGTAGGTTCAGGTTCTCAACATCCAGATCACGCTTATATTGATTCCCGATCTCCAGTTCAGCATATTCAGTGGTGAGTCCGCATTCTCGGGAATAGTCTCGAGGCGTGACAATTGGTATCATAGCATTAGGTTTAAGTTTCCTAGGATATCCGGAAGACCGCACTAAGTAGATTCCTTTTCATGGGTGTGAAGTGCACAACATCTAATGAGAGGGAGGCTATGAAGTATTTTTATAAAACTTCACTTTCTTGTTACGCTTATTGTGCGTAAGGTATGATCTAATTCTGTTCTAACTTGACGTCTACGTTTCAGATCATGCCTTCTCGTAAAGCTAACGCTAGGAATGCGAATGCCAAGAATGCAAACGCAGCTCCTCCAATCCCAGAACAAGAAGTCTTCAATGCTAAGATCAGGAATTCCATATAAATGTTGGTTCAGAGTATGACCAACCAAAACAATCGGGTTCATGCTCATGTGAATGAAAATGGTGGATCAGTAGCAGCAAGGGTCCGTGACTTTGTTAGGATGAATCCTCCTGAGTTCTTAGGATCACAAACTAATGAGGATCCTCAGAATTTCTTGGATGATATCAAGAAGATCTTTGAGGTAATGCAAGTCACTGGAAATTATCGGGTTGAGTTAGTATCACACCAGTTGAAGGATGTTTCTCATATCTGGTACACTAAGTGAAAGGAAAATACGGGTACAAATGCAACTCCTACTACTTGGGGTTGTTTCAGCGAGACCTTTCTGGACAAGGTTTTCACAATAGAGTTGTAAAGAAGCAAAGGCTCAGGAATATATGAACTTGAGAAATGGAAACATGACAGTACAAGAGTATGGGCTTAACTTAACCAACTCTCCAGGTATGCTTCTCACATGGTTGCTGACTCCAATGTTCAAATGAATAAGTTCTTGTATAAAATGTCAGATTTGGTGAGAACTTAGTGCAGAAGTGCTATGTTACTTCGAGATATGAACATCTCTAGGCTTATGACTCATGCTCATCAGGTTGAGGGTGATAAGCTTAGGGAACAGGCTAACGAGAATAAGAAGGATAGGAATAGGAACTATGACGATTCTCAGCAGAAATTGGGTGGTGGAAATCGCTCGCAGAGTCAACAAAAGTTTTCAGCTCCAGCCCCTTCGTCAGCTAGTGTTCCATCCTCATGGAATAGGTATGACCAAAAGGGTAGAACACCAGTATCTAAGTCTCAAGGAAGTGTTTCAGGCACCAAGACTTACCCCACTTTTCCTAAGTGTGGTAAGAATCATCCGGGCGAGTGTCTCGCGGGAAAAGAAGGATGTTTTAGGTGCGATTAGTCATGTCACCGGTTGAGGGATTGTCCTTCTACACAGGGTTAAGGAGGTGGAAATGGTAAAGCTCAATCTACAACTTCAGAAGCACCAGTAAGTCGCCTGACTCAGCAGGGTAACTCATCTGCTACAGGTGGCGGTCATCGCCAAAATAGGTTGTATGTTCTTCAGTCTCCTAAGGATTAAGAAGGTTCTCCTGATGTAGTCACTGGTACATTACGAGTCTTTGAATTTTATGTTTATTTATTGTTAGATCCAGGGGCTACTCTTTCTTTTGTAACTCCTTACATAGCAGTCCAATTCAGTGTCAGTCCAGAAACTCTCGTAGAACCTTTCTCAGTATCTACTCCAGTTGGTGACACGTTTATAGGTAGAAGGGTATACAGAAATTTCCATGTCACAGTATCTCAGAAAGTCACCTCAGCAGATCTTGTAGATTTAGAAATGGTAGACTTCGATGTCATTCTAGGCATGGATTGGTTACATTCTTGTTATGCCTTAGTCGATTGTAGAACTATGATTGTTCTTTTTTCAATTTCCAAACGAACCAATCTTATAATATAGTATCTTAGAGCCTATGGGTCGATTCATCTCATACCTTAAGGCCAGAGAGATGATCTCAAAGGGTTATCTCTATCATATAGTTCGGGTTAAGTATTCTAGCTCTGAAACCCCAATTCTTGAGTCAGTTCCAGTATTCTGTGAGTTTCAAAAAGTATTTCCAGAAAATCTTCCTGGAGTCCCTCTCAAAAGGAAAATTGACTTTGGAATCGATATCCTTATAGATACCCAGCCTATTACTATTCCTCCTTACAAAATGGCTCAAGCACAGCTTAAGAAATTGAAAGAGCAGTTGAAAGACCTTCTAGATAAGGGCTTCATCAGCCTAGTATTTCACCATGCAGTGCACCAGTGTTGTTTATAAAGAAAAAAGATGGTTCTCTCAGAATGTGCATTAACTATAGATATTTGAACAAGGTCACAATCAAGAATAAATATCCCATCCCCAAGATTGATTACTTTTTTGACCAACTTCAAGGTGCTAGCCATTTCTCAAAGATAGACCTCAGATTGGGTTATCATCAACTTAGAGTCAGAGATAGTGACATTCTGAAAATAGCGTTTAGAACTCGTTATGGTCATTATCAATTTGTAGTTATGTCGTTTGGACTAACCAATGCTCCTGCAGGTTTCATGGATTTGATGAAAAGAGTGTTCAAACAGTACTTGGACTTATTTGTTATCATCTTTATTGATGATATCCTTATTTACTCTGGAAATGAGAAAGAACATGCGAGTCATTTGAGAATTGTTCTATAGACTTTCAAAGATCGCCAGTTATTCGCTAAGTTTAGCAAATGTTAGTTTTGGTTGCAATCTGTTGCTTTCCTTGGTCATATTGTATCTAGGGAAGGGATCTGAGTGGATTCACATAATATTAAAGCAGTGAAACATTGGCCCAGATGTACCTTTGCTACAGATATCAGAAGTTTCTTAGGTCTAGCGGGTTATTAGAGAAGGTTCATGGAAGGATTTTCATCCATATCCTCACCATTGACAAGGTTAACTCAGAAGGCTGTCAAGTTTCAATGGTTAGATTATTGTGGGAAAAGCTTTGCAGAATTAAAAACTAGATTGACTACGGCACCTGTCTTGACTCTACTAGAGGGTTCAGATTGTTATGTGATCTATTGTGATGCATCCATAGTTAGCCTAGGTTTTGTATTGATGCAGCGAGATAAGGTTATAGCTTATGCTTCAAGACATCTTAAGGTTCATAAGAGGAATTACCCAACCCATGACCTCAAGCTTGGAATAGTGGTTTTATGCACTAAAGATATGAAAACACTACTTTTATGGTGTTCATGTATATGCGTTAACTGATCATAAGAGCCTTCAGTATGTATTAACCTAGAAAGAGTTGAATCTTTGCCAGAGGAGATGACTTGAGTTCCTTAAGGATTATGATATGAGTGTGCATTATCATCCAAGTAAGGTGAATGTAGTAGCAGATTCTCTTAGTAGATTATCTATGGGTAGTGTAGCCCATGTTGAGGATGAAAGGAAGGAGGTAGTGAAGGATGCTCACAGGATTGCTTGCTTAGGAGTTCAATTTGTAAGCATATCGGACAGTGGTGTAAAAGTTCAGAATTGGGCAAAATATTATTTTGTAGTGTATTATAAGGAAAAGAAAGATAGTGATCCAATCTTGTTTGAACTTAAGGGTGCAGTCCACAATCAGAGAGTGGAGATTTTCTGCCAAGGGTGAGATGGTGTACTTCACTACCAGGGGAGATTGTGTGTTCCTGATGTGGGTGAGTTGAGAAAGTATATTCTTGCAGAAGCCCATTAATCCAGGTATTCTATTCATCCAGGTGCCACTAAGATGTATCACGATCTCTGGGAAGTCTACTGGTGGAATCGCATGAAGAGGGATATGGCAGATTTTGTGAGTAAGTGCCCCAATTGCCAGCAAGTCAAGGTAGAAAATCAGAAACCAGGAGGTATTACTCAAGAGATTGATATTCATACTTGGAAGTGGGAAGTGATAAATATGGATTTCATCACAGGGTTAGCTCGTACTCGTAGACAACATGACAAAATTTGGGTGATAGTTGATAGGATGACTAAGTATTTTCGCTTTTTAGTGGTCAAGACTACAGATTTGCGGAGGACTATGCCAAACATTACATTGATGAAGTAGTGAGGTTGCATGGGTTTTCTTTGTCTATCATCTCAGATAGAGGTCCTCAGTTTACCTCTCATTTCTGGAAGTAATTTTAGAAGGGTCTTGGTACTCAAGTTAACCTTAGTACAACATTTCATCCACAAATGGATGGACAGGCAGAGCGTATCATTCAGACCCTAGAGGATATGTTGAGATCTTGTGTGATCGATATCAAGGGTAGTTTGAATGATCACCTTCCTACATTTGAGTTCGCCTACAACAATAGCTACCATTCCAGCACTCAGATGACCCCTTATAAGGCTTTGTATGGGCGTAGATGTAGATCTCATGTTGGTTAGTTTGAAGTAGGTGAAGCAGCTTTGATAGGGAAAGATTAAGACCTTTATGCTATGGAGAAAGTACAACTAATTAGAGATAGACTTAAGACAGCCCAAAGTCATCAGAAATCTTAAACAGATGTCAGGAGAAGGGAACTAGAGTTCCAAGTTGATGATTGGGTTTTCCTAAAAGTGTCACCTATGAAAGGGGTGATGAGATTTTGCAAGAAAGGAAAGCTCAGTCCAAGATATGTAGGCCCTTACAAGATATTATAAAGGTTGGGCAAGGTTGGGTATGAGTTAGAATTGCCAGCAGAATTAGCAGCACTGATCCGGTCTTCCACATCTCACTCTTGAAAAAGTGTGTGGGTGATCCAGCCTCTGTAGTGTCATTAGAGAGTTTGGCGGTGAAGGATAGTCTTTCTTATGAGGATGTACCATTTGAGATTCTTGACCGTCAGGTTAAAAGATTGAGAAATAAACAAGTCACTTCAGTCAAGGTTTTGTGGAGGAGTCAGTCCGTCGAGGGATCTACTTGGGAAGCATAAGCAGCCATGAAAGTCAAGTATCCTCGCCTCTTTCCTTCTGATTCCACTCCAACTTGAGGCAATAGTTCCTCTTCAGTTTTGTAGTCATTCATGCAGGAATTCAGCCTTACAATCATGTTCTCTCGATTTGTACTTGCATTTTCAGCATATTTGCATGTTCTTGGAACTCAATTCAGTTAGAAACTAAGTTATTTGTGGTTAGAAGTAGGGTTTGCGACTCTCTCCCTCTATTCTAGCTAGTATAGTCTTCATTCGAGGCCGAATGTTCCCAAGTGGGAGATAATGTAACACCCCGTATCCAAAATATACCAAAAACCAGTTTTTCAGAAAATCGACAAGTGCATCGATGGTTACCATCGAAGGACCTTATCCTGACCCACGGTCCGTCTTGTACATTCTTTGATGTAGTTAGAAACCCCCAAAATCTTAGCCAAGAAAATTTGACAAAGTGTCGAACTACCGATGGACGTATGGTCCATAGGTCAAACTACGGTCCATAGTCTGTTTCCGCCGATGGATAACCCATTCACCCACTCTCTGATATGAACCACGGTTGACCTGCATGGACCTTCGTCCGATCTACTGTCCGTAGGTGGAAAAATTAACAGACAGTTAGGGGGAAAATAGAGTTGGGTAAAGTTCAATTGATCATAACTCTTACCACAAAATTAATTAGGTGTCCCATGACATACTCACATATAAATATTTGAATTATCTTTCCATAGCAACCAACTTTGCTAAAATTAAACCATCGAGTAAAAAGTTATGCATGTTTTAGTAAAGGCTTGCCAAACAAACCAAACCTACAGATCCAAACGTCGGACGGTCGATTGAACGACGAACCGTCAGTCCAGATCATCGTTTGGTTCGACAACAACTAAAACAGTGGTCTTTTGGTCTTTTCCCACTTCGTTTAAACCCTAAGATATATCGTTTTGACCCTAAATCATCATATTTTAGTCAGTTTAAGCCTAGAAACATAACTAACACTTACGTAAGTCAAATCATCAATTAAAAACATAGAAAATTAGAAGAAAGAAATGATAAAAAGGTCAGGAACCCTAGTTCAAGAACGTATCAAGATTCCACCAATTCAGCCCTAAAATCTAAATATTTCTCCATGGATTTCATCACCAGTTATGTGGGATTTCACTAGTGGGTTCCTTTCACCCATTGGGTCCCTCGTTTTTTGTCAAATTCTTGATCCCCATATCATGATTAGACCTAGGATTTCTAAAACTTCAACAGAACTTCATGAATTGATTAGTAATATGTTCTAAATCAGATTTCCATGTTATTACTCCGATTATTTCGTGAATTTCAGCACTCTAGCTATGTATTTCTTTAGTTATTGAATTACAAGGGCTAGGTCAGATATTTCAGTCACTTCAGATATACATGACTCAGTTATATGTGCATAATTACCATATTTATTATTGTATTCTCAATTTGTATGTTCAATTTTGAGCTATCCAGTGTTTGATGAAACAGTGTCATAATCAATTAATTATATAATTCATTGGGAGTAGCATAATACCGAGTTGGACTAGGTTTCAGCATACCCAATTAGTCCCAGAACTACTAGCCAAGTAGGTTTTAAGTCCCTTCTGTGGGCAATAAACTTAGTGATCACGCTAGCATACCTTTATACCTCTAGCAGGGTATATTGGGTCCTCTCGATGGGGCGTATCTTCGGACTCAACATTTAGCTCATGTGATTTTATTATCGGTTATTAGTAGCCCCCACAGTTCATTAAGACTCTATTGCATTGACCACTAATTAGTATATTCAGTATTCAATTTCAGCATGTTATAAATTTTTTCATTGCATCAAGTTAGCTTAGAATTCATTGTACCATGTTCAGATTATTATACTTGCTTTTGTGCTTGTTCAGTCATGTTTTATTTCATCTTTACTCTATCCTACATGCTCAGTACATTTCAAGTACTGATGCATACGTGCGCTACATCTTCTAGTGATGTAGGTTCATGTTCTTAGCATCCAGATCACACTTAGATTGTCTCCCAATCACTAGTTTAGCATATTAAGTGTTGAGTCCTCATTCTCCGAGGAGAACACTCATGAGTTTCATTTTAGTCTTTTAGTCATTTAGTTTGAGTTTTTGCTAGACTTAGCTGGGGCTTGTCCCAGTATTACTAATCCAGTTTAGAGGCTATTTTCAGACATTGTTAGTTTCAGCTTATTATTGAGTTAATATTTACTTTGTATTAAATTCATCAGTTTTCATATATCTTAGATTTAGCGTTTGGATATTCCCCATGTTTTCATTTTAAGTATGATTTAGCTTGCGTATAAGTTTATATTCTTTAGTATGCTCATGATCATGCTAGCAGGGTTAGCTAGGGATCACTTGTGATCTTAGGTCCCGTATCCGAATATTGGGGGTAGTCTCGAGGCGTGACAAAACTTTCTATCAAACCACTAGGTTTAAGTGTTGTAGGATGTCTAAAAGGCCGCACTAAGTAGAGTGCTTTTCATAGGTGTGAAGTGCACCACATCTAATGAGAGGGAGGCTATGAAGTGTTTTAGGAAAACTTTACTTTCTTGTTACTCTTATCGTGCGTAAGGTATGATCTAATTCCATTCTAACTTTACGTTCTACGTTTCAGAGTAATGCTAGGAACGCGAATGCCAGGAATGGAAACGCAGCTCCTCTAATCCCAGATCCGGAGTATCCAATGTTGAGTTCATGAATGTCATACAAATGTGGCTCAGAGTATAACTAAACAACACAATCGGGTTCATGCTCATGTGAATGAAAATGGTGGGTTAGTAGAGCAATGGTCCGTGACTTTGTTATGATGAATTTGCCTGAGTTCTTAGGATCACAAATTAAAGAGGATCCTTAAAATTTATTTGATGAGATAGAAGATCCTCGAGGTAATGCAAGTTACTGGAAATGATCGGGTTGAGTTGGCATCAAACCAGTTGAAGGATGTTGCTCATATCTGGTACACCCAGTGGAAGGAAAATACAGGTACAAATGCAGCTCCTAGTACTTGGGATTGTTTCAGCAAGACCTTTCTGGACAGTTTTTTCCCAATAGAGTTGAGATAAGCAAAGGCTCAGGAATTCATGAACTTGAGGCAGGGAAACATGACACTACAAGAGTATGGGCTCAAGTTTAACCAACTATCAAGGTATGCTCCTCACATGGTTGCTGACTCCAAGTCTCAAATGAAAAAGTTCTTTTATGGAGTGTCGAATTTGGTGAAAACTGAGTGCAGAAGTGCTATGATACTTGGAGATATGAAAATCTCTAGGCTTATGACTTACGCTCCGCAGTTTGAGGGTGATAAGCTTAGGGAACAGGCTAAGTAGAATAAGAAGTCTAGGACTGGGAACTATGACTATTCTCAGTAGAAATCGGGTGGTGGAAATCACTCGCAGAGTCAACAAAAGTTTTCAGCTCCAGCTACTTCGTCAGCTAGTGTTCCATCCTCCAAGAGCAGATATGACCAGAAGGGCAGAACACCAGGCTCAAAGTCTCAAGGAAGTGTTTCAGGCACTAGAACTCACTCGACTTGCCCTAAGTGTTGTAAGAACCATCTGGACGAGTGTCTCGTTGGAAAAGAAGGATGTTTTGGGTGCTGTCAATATGGTCATAGGTTGAGGGATTGTCATTCTAGACAGAGTCAAGGAGGTGGAAATGGTAGAGCTCAGTCTACAACTTCAGCAGCACCAGTAAGCCGCCCGACTCAGCAGGGTAACTCATCTGCTACAGGTGGCGGTCAGCAACAGAACCGATTGTATGCTCTTCAGGCTCGCCAGGATCAGGAAGGTTCTCCTGATGTAGTCACTACTACATTACTAGTCTTTGATTTTGATGTTTATGCATTGTTAGATCCAGGGGATACTCTTTCTTTTGTAACTCCTTACCTAGTAGTCCAATTCAGTGTTAGTCCAAAAACTCTCTTAGAACCTTTCTCAGTCTCTACTCTAGTTGGTGACCCAATTATGGCTAAAAGGGTATACAAAATTGCCCTATCACAGTATCTCAAAAAGTTACCTCAACAAATCTTGTAGAGTTAGAAATGGTAGACTTTGATGTCATTCTAGGCATGAATTGGTTACATTCCTATTATGCCTCAGTCGATAGCAGAACTAGGATTTTTGTTTTTTAGTTTCCAGACAAACCAATCTTAGAATAGAAGGATAATATCTTAGTGCCTATAGGTCGATTCATCTCGTACCTTATGGCCAGAAAGATGATCTCAAAAGGTTATCTCTATCATCTGGTTCGGGTTAAGGATTCTAGCTCTGAAACCCCAAATCATGAGTCAGTTCTAGTAGTCTGTTGGTATCCAGAAATATCTCCAGAAGATCTTCCTGAATCCCTCTTGAAAGGGAAATCGACTTTGGAATCGATCTCCTTCAAGATACCTAGCATATTTCTATTCCTCCTTACAGAATGGCTCCAGCAGATCTTAAGGAATTGAAAGACCTTTTAGATAAGGACTTCATCAAACCTAGTATTTCACCATGGGGTGCACCAATGTTGTTTGTAAAGAAGAAAGATGGTTCTCTTAGAATGTGCATTGACTATTGACTGTTGAACAAGGTAACAATCAAGATTCAGTATCACATCCCCAGGATTTATGACTTGTTTGACCAACTTCTAGGTGCTAGCCATTTCTCAAAGATAGACCTCAGATTGGTTTATCATCAGCTTAGATTGAGAGATAGTGATATTCTGAAAATAGCCTTAAAACTCTGTATGGTCATTATCAATTCGTAGTTATGTCGTTTGGAATAACCAATGCTCCTACAGCTTTCATGAATTTGATGAATAGAGTATTGAAACTGTACTTGGACTTGTTCGTTATCGTCTTTATTGATGATATCCTCATTTACTCTAGGAAAGAGCAAGAACATACGAGTCATTTGAGAATTGTTCAATAGACTATCAAGGATCGCTAATTATTCGCTAAGTTTAGCAAATGTAAGATTTGGTTGAAAAATGTTGCTTTCCTTGGTCACGTTGTATCTAGGGAAGGGATCCGAGTGGATTCACATAATATTAAAGCAGTGAAACAATGGCCCAGATGTACCTTTGCTATAGGTATCAGAAGTTTCTTAGGTTTAACGGGTTACTAGAGAAGGTTCGTGGAAGGATTTTCATCCATAGCCTTACCATTGACTAAGTTAACTCAGAAGATGGTCAAGTTTCAATGATCAGATTATTGTGAGAAAAGCTTCGTAGAATTTAAAACTAGATTGATTGCAAGTCCTATCTTGAATCTACCAAAGGGTTCATATTGTTATTTGATTTTGTGATGCATTCAGAGTGGGCCTAGGTTGTGTAGTGATGTAGCGAGATAGGTTTATAGCTTATGCTTCTAGACAGCTTAAGGTACATAAGAAGAACTACCCAACCCATGACCTCGAGCTTGGAGCAGTGGTGTTTGCACTCAAGATATGGAGACACTACTTATATGGTGTTCATATAGATGTTTTCACTGATCACAAGAGCATTCAGTATGTGTTCACCCAGAACGAGTTGAATCTTTGCCAAAGGAAATGGCTGGAGTTCCATAAGGATTATGATATGAGTGTGCTTTATCATCCTGGTAAGGCGAATGCCGTAGAAGATGCTCTTAGTAGATTATCTATGGGTAGTGCAGCCCATGTTGAGGAAGGAAGAAAGGAGTTTGTGAAGGATGCTAAAAGTCTTGCTCTCTTAGGAGTTTGCCTTATGAACATATTAGACAATGGTGTAACATTTCAGAATAGGGCATAATCTTCTTTGCTAGTGCAGTTTATGGAAGACAAAGAATGTGATCCAATCTTTCTTTAACTTAAGGGTGCAGTCCACAGCCAGAGACTGGAGGTTTTCTCCCAAGGGGGATATAGTGTACTTCGCTAGCAGGGTAGATTGTGTGTTCCTGATGTGGGTGAGTTGAGAAAGCATATTCTTGTAGAAGCCCATGACTCCAGGTATTCTATTCATCCAGGTGCAACTAACATGTACCGCGATCTGCGGGAACTCTATTGGTGGAATGGAATGAAGTGGGATATAGCAGATTTTGTGAGTAAGTGCCCCAATTGCAAGAAAGTAAAGGTAGAACATCAAAAACCAGGAGGTATGACCCAAGAGATTGATATTCCTACATGGAAGTGGGAAGTGATCAATATGGATTTCATCACAGGGTTACCTCGTACTCGCAGACAACATGACTAAATTTTTGTGATAGTTGATAGGATGACTAAGTCTTCTCGCTTATTAGCGTTCAAGACTACAGATTCGGCGGAAGACTATGCCAAACTTTACATTAATGAAGTGGGGAGGTTGCATGGGGTTCCTTTGTCTATCATCTCAGATAGAGGTCCTCAGTTTACCTCTCATTTTTGGAAGTCATCTCAGAAGTGTCTTGGTACTCAAGTTAACCTTAGAACGTCATTTCATCCAAAGACGGATGGACAGGAAGAGCATACCATTCAGACCCTAGAGGACATGTTGAGAGCTTGTGTAATCGATTTCAATGGTAGTTGGCATAATCACTTTTCTCTGATTGAGTTCGCCTACAACAATAGCTACCATTCCAGCATTCAGATGGACCCTTATGAAGCTTTGTATGGGTGTAGATGTAGATCTCCCGTTGGTAGGTTTGAAGTAGGTGAAGCAACTTTGATAAGTCTAGATTCATTACTTTATGCTATGGAGAAAGTGCAAATAATTTGAGATAGACTTAAGACAGCCCAAAGTCGTCAGAAATCTTATGCAGATATAAGGAGAAGGGAACTAGAGTTCCAAGTTGATGATTGGGTTTTCTTGAAAGTGTAACCTATGAAAGGGGTGATGAGATTTTGCAAGAAAGGGAAGCTCAATACTATATATGTATGTCCTTACAAGATCTTAAAAAGTGTTGGCAAGGTGGCATATGAGTTAGAATTGCCAGCAGAATTAGCTGCAGTAATCCAGTTTTCCACATCTCACTCTTGAAGAAGTGTGTGGGTGATCTAGCTTCTGTAGTGCCATTAGAGAGTGTGGTGGGGAAGGATAGGCTTTCTTATGAGTATGTACCATTTGAGATTCTTGACCGTCAGGTTAGAAGGTTGAGAAATAAAGAAGTCGCTTCAGTCAAGATTTTGTGGAGGAGTCAGTCCGATAGAGGGAGATACTTGGGAAGCAGAAGCAGCCATGAAATCCAAGTATCCTCGCCTCTTTCCTTCCAATTCCACTCCAGCTTAAGGTATAGTTCCTCTTCAGTTTTTCAGTTATTCATGCATTTATTCAGCCTTAGAATTATGTTCCCTCGGTTTATACTTGCATTTTTAGCATATTTGCATGTTTTCGGAACTCAATTCAGTCGAAAACACAGTTCTCAGTGTTTAGAAGTAGTGCTTGCAGCTCTGTCCCTCTATTCTAGCTAGTTTGGTCTTCATTCGAGGAAGAATGTTTCCAAGGGGGAGATAATGTAAAACCCCGTATCCAAAACAGACCAAAACCAGTTTTTCTAAAAACTTGCAGGTGCATCAACGGTTGCATCGAAGGACCATAGCCAGAACCACGGTCCATGCTGCACAACCGTCGATGGAGTCAGAAACCCCTAAAAGCTCAGCCAAGGAAAATTTGACGAAGTGTCGAACAATGGTTGGACCTACGGTCCGTAGGTAAGACTACGTTCCATAGTCTATGTCCGCTGATGGACACCCTATTCACCCACTCTCTGATATGAACCACAGTTGACCTGCATGGACTGTCCTTCGATCTACGGTCCGTAGGTCTGACCATAGGTTGAAATTAACAGACAGTTAGGGGGAAAATGCAGTTGGGTCAACTTTAATTGATAATAAATCTTATCACCAAATTAATTAGGTGTCCTATAACATATCCACATATAGATACTTGAATTATCTTTCCATATCCACCAATATTGCTAAAATTAGACCTTTGAGTAAAAAGTTATCCTCGTTTTAGTAAAGGTATGTCGAACAGACCCAACCTACGGATTTAAACGATGGACGGTCGATTGAACGATGGCCCGTCAGTCCAGGTCGTCGTTTGGTCCGACAACAACTTACTCAGGGGTCTTTTGGTCTTTTCCCACTTCATTTAAACGCTAAGATACATCATTTTAACCCTAAATCATCATATTTTAGTCAATTTAAGCATTGAAACATAACTAAAACTTACCTAATTCAAATCATTAATCAAAAACTTAGAAAATTAGAAGAAAGAAAGGATAAAAAGGTCAAGAACCATAGTTAAAGAACGCAACAAGACTCCAGCACTTCCTGCCCCAAAATCTAAATATTTCTCCTTGGATTTCATCACCAGGTATGTGGGATTTCACTAGTGGGTTCCTTTCACCCATTTGGTCCCTAGTTTTTAGTCAGATTCTTGATTTCCATGTCATGATTAGACCTAGGATTTCTAAAACATCAACAGAACGACATGAATTAATTAGTCATATGTTCATATCTGATTTCCATGTTATTACTCAGATTATTGCATGAATTTTATAACCCTATATATGTATTTATTTAGTTCTTGAATGACACATGCTAGGTCAGATATTTCAGTCACTTCAGATATACATGCCTCAGTTATGTATGCATAATTACTAGATTAATTGTTGCATTCTTAGTTTGCATGTTCAATTTTGAGCTATCCCGTATTTATTGAAACAAAGTCATAATAAGTGAATTACATAATTCATTGGGAGTAGCATAATACCGAGTTGGACTAGGGTTGAGCATACCCAATTAGTCCAAGAACTACTAGCCAAGTATATTGTAAGTCCCCTCTGTGGGTAATCAGTTTAGTGATCATGCCAGCATGCCTTTATACCTCTGGCAGGGTATATTGGGTCCTCTCGATGGGACGTATAGTTCGGACTCCACATTTAGTTCATGTGGTTATATTATCGGTTATTAGTAGCTCCAACAGGTCATTCAGACTCTATTGCATTGACCATTTATTAGTATATTCAGTATTCAATTTCAGCATGTTATAAATTTGGTTATTGCATCCAGTTAGCTCAAAATTCATTGTATCACCTTCAGATTATTATACTTGCTTTTATGCTTGTTTAGTTATGTTTTATTTCATCTCTACACTATCCTACATGCTCAGTAACTTTCAAACACTGACGCATACTTGCGCTACATCTTCTCGTGATGTAGGTTCAGGTTCTCAGCATTTAGATTACGGTTAGATCGATTCCCGATCTCCAGCTCAGTGGATCAATGGTGAGTCCTCATTCTCCGAGGACAACAACCATGAGTTTCATTTCAGTCTATTAGTCATTTAGTTTCAGTTTTTGGTAGACTTAGCTAGAACTTGTCCCATTTTTTCTAGTCCAGCTTAGAGGCTATTTTTAGATATAGTTAGTTTAATCTTAGTATTGAGTTAAAATTTGTTTGTATTAAACTCATCTGTTTTCTTATATCTCATATTTAGCATATGGGTATTCCCCATCTTTTCATTTTAAGTATGATTTAGCTTCCGTAATAGTTTATATTCTTTAGTATGTTCATGATCATGCAAGCAGGGTTAGCTTAAGATCACTTGTGGTCCTAGATCCCGTGTCCTTCTCTATGGGGTAGTCTCGGGGCGTGACATCATCCTTTCGTAACCCAGCAGATAAAATACATTCATAATCCAAGGAATGTTGACTTACCCATTTAGTGACTTTGGCACTAAACATTCTCATTTAATTTTTTTGTTTGAAGTTCGCTTTTTTTAGTGGGCATCACAATATGAATGTTCTGTCATGTTCCGTCAGTACTCTTAAGGGGTTATATGATATATCCAGTATGGAAGTAGGCCAAATACATGGCCAACTACCCCTGCGCACATCAGTCGAGGCCCCCGCGTACAAATATACGCCCCTACGTGTATCACCCAAGTGACAATGGCAAGCCCTTGCGTGCATTACCCAAGAAACATCAGCGGACCCCTGCACATATCGGTTAGGGGACATCGGATGAGGATCTCACACATGGGCAAGCTCGTTCGTACCTCTTCAAAGCAAATTCCATCGATTCTCCCTCACAAGGATAGGCCATTGCAAGAATTTGTTAGGCGACATCGACATATCCCAACGTACGTCCAATAAGCTACATCGTCTAAGGCTCGCGTAGAACGGAAGGCCCTTCGCATCGCCCAAGCTACATCGGCATACCCTTCCGCACATCATCAGGCGACATTGGCCTAGGCCCACACAAAATAGCAGACCCTTATGCACATTGGCCCAACGGCATTTGACGATGCTCTCGTAGATGCTTAAATCCATGTGCGCATCACACAAGCATCATCAGACAAGGCTCCAATGCCCACCTGACATTGTCTAATGTTATCACTTATGTTTTAGAAATTTTGATATAAAAAGTTAATTTTTTGTTGATAACGATTAGTTTTGTTATGAGTTATTTGTGCAAGCCAAAATGTGTATGATGGAGTTTTTCTAATTTTTTATTTTTTACTATTGAACTATTTTTTTCCAGAAAATTTCAACGTATAAAAATATAATATTTTCTTTCTGAAAGCGAATTTTTATATTTGAAAGTTACATGTGCAAGCGGAATCGTATTTGATGGCTTTTGAAACATTTTTTTTAATTCTTATTTAATTTAATTTTTTCCAATTTCAAAATTCTAACTAATTGTTACAGAGTCAGTTGAATGATGCACAGTGGACATGGATTTCTTCTCCACTAGCAGTTGTAGAGAAGATTTAGTTTTATGTTGGTTCTTGTATCATGTCCAAAGGTAAGAAAAATGAAAAGAGAATCTAGAGAATATCAGCTTAATTGTTCCTTCAAGCCTTTGGGGTTTAAATAGCTAAGTGTACATATTCTAAGAAACAAAAAAGAGAATCAAAATACATAATTTCAAGTGTAAATCAATATATACTATTTTTACAAGATCCTAGAATATTTACAAGATTCTAACACTACTATTGTCCTCTGTTTTTGTTCATAGTATATCATTTTCTAGTATGAGATAACCAAACTTATTGTTATGATTCCACATTCGTTTTGTTTCAGGGGGTTACTTGCATGGAGTAATTGGTTTAACCTACGGTGTTGATATTGAAAGAATAAGATGGATGGAAATTTTGTTGGTAACTCTGATATTATTTGTTTTGCGTTTTTGCTACTCTGGTATGAGATAACTAGATTAGCTAAAAGATTAATGTTGTTTCATAAAACTAGCATTGACAGTTGACATGAGTGTTGTCGCATTGCCTCCCATGAATTCTTTTGCTTTGTAGCTATCTTTCTTATCCTTCCTAAGTTGTTGATGAGTCTTCCTTAGCTAGACTTCGAAAAACTGCTTTCGCATGTGCCCCTAGTTTGTTTGCTCTAGTTGTTGTTTTTAGTTTTGGTGAAAGTGCGTAAGTGGATTAACTTCCGATTTATAGACTATGTAGCTTTGGATATTGGTACGGGAAGAGTTAACTGTTCGAGTGACTAGTGTTGAATTAACACAAGTGATCTCCTAACATTTTAATTTACTAAAATTCATGCATTTTATTTGTTGTTTGTGTGATAGGGGTAATGGGAATGTGAGAGATTCAGTGTTCCACTTTATTAAGCTTGATGAATAAAAACTGGTTAATTAAAAAGGTTACGTGTTTATATTGATGATTTGTAGATTGCCTTGTTGTGACATCTCTTTAATTGATTGATAAAGTGCTTTTGATGACATGAGAGTGAACTTGAATTGTTATATCTTCTTTATTGTGTAAAATTTCTTATGTTCATTTATTGTTGTTCACCGTGATGAGACACATGAGATAAAGTCGTTCCGAAATTGTTTCATCTAGTGAAATAATATAAATTCAATGGGAAATAATTTCGACTAGTGATTTGATATAAAACCGATGGGAACTTATAACGACTTGTGGAATGTTATAAAGCTAATAGGAAATGGTTTCAACTAGTGATTTGATATAAAGGTGATGGAAAATGATTACAACTAGTGAAATGATATAAATCCGATTTGAATGCTTTCAGATGATAATATTGTGCCCATCAGAAACAATTTTTGCAAGATATTAGTTATGGTGGTTTGATGCAGTTTGATGCTTATATTTTACTTATTTGTTAGTTATGTGATTGATTGTTGTGTTACTTGTGATTGAACAACTTAACGTTGAGATTGACTTACTTAATTTGTGTTGTCTTATAGGATTGTAACTATTGGATCTGATTATTGAGCCTTATGAGCTATGTTGTGTAGAACTGTTAGTCTGAACTGATTTATATGCAAGTTGTAGTCTGGGGAGTTACAATTGGGATAAAAGGAGTATTCATTTTCTAGATATATTACATTGTTTATAAGGTTGCTTGATGGTATTTTGTTGTTGATACTCACTCCTTGCTTCTACACGTGTGTAGGTGTTATTTTAGTTTTGATGATTTGACAAACAATGAAATCTTGTAAGGGGACTTGATCTTTTGGTGCTATGCGAAAAAATGCATGACAGCTGGAAAAAGTACATAAGTTTGGTGCACGACTCTCGAGCGTGGAAAAATTCTCATCCATAGACAAAACCTTAGTTTTTGCATTCCATAATTCTCAGTAACTCAATCAAAAACCACTTTATCGAAAAGTATTTTCCTCAAGAGCAACAGGGAATTGATAGAGTTGCGTGTGTCATAGTTGTCTTAGGATTTATACTTCAGCACTTATCTTGTAAATCTATTCTTGTTCTATAGAGGAATTTGATCTTGTTTTGTTTCAACAAAAGTCTAAGTCAGTTAGGGTTAGCTGGGTTAGCTGGGTTAGTGGGCAACATTGTTGTTGCTTAGTCAAAGTCTAAATCATCTATAGTTAGGTGGTTTAGTGGGAAATCTTGTTGTTTCTTATTTTAACCTTAATTCCTAGAAGCTTTCTCCATTGTCATGTGTCAATTTTTTCTACGGATTTCCACAAGCTCTCCATTGAAGATTCAACTATCTAATGGAAAACTTCGAAAGAAATTTAACTCTACATTCAAATTTTTGAAAATATTAGTTACCTATAAAAGTTACTCACTGTTTCTCACACATACATAGATTGTGTGACAGAGTGAAGTGAGAACGATAATAAATCTCAAATTTTTCTAAGACTTGTAAGAAGATGTCCAAACCCTACCCTGAAATGTTATTAGTGGCGACAATTTTTTTGGCTGAAGTAATTTGAAGTAGAAACATAATTATTTCAAAACCAAACCTCCTCATAGAGTTTGACATAGAAGATGTCAAAATCTGCCTCGCTGAAGTGTTGGATAAGAACATAAAAACTTATTTTTCCAACCTAATTCCAAAATTGAGTTAGGGAAAATGTTAGGAAAGAGGCATATTCTTGAGACTTGGACAGAAAGGCGTGTTCTTCAAACTTGGAGAGAAAACATGTGATTTTTTTCTAATTTAGGGGAATAGAAAGTTTTTATGTTTTATGAATTATATTTTATGCTGAATAAAGATTGGAGGGAGAGTGAACAATGTTGGAGGGAATATCACATTTTGGTGTAAATTTTAAGATCACATTTGTAATGTATTGTTTTTACAATTAGAGAAATAGAACAATTAAAAACAGCGGTCCTATATGTAAATAGTTGTTGCTAATTATATCATAGGCATAATACATATATTGGACCCTAAACTTGGCTTCAAATTTTAACTTTGACCTCCAACTTTCATAATGCACAAATAGACACTTTATCAATCTAACTTTTAAATAAATAAACACATGAGTCCTACATGGCACAATACACGTAGGATACCATGTAGGACAAAAAATGACATGCAGGATGACATGTAGGACATATGTGTCTATTTGTTCAACTTTATACAAGTTTAAGTGTCTATTTGTTCACATCCAAAGTTGAAGGGCAAAAATGTGATTTGAAGTCAAGTTAAAGGGCACATTTACTTATTATGCCTATATCATATTGTAACGATGCTTATAAAGTAAAGTTTATACCATTAAATATTACACTTTACAAGTGTTGCCAATATTATTGAAGCCAAATGTAAAAAACTTGGGCTACGCTTAAAAATCATCCCCAAAAATATTTTAGACAACACTTTATAAGTATTGTTAAGATTTAGTGTGGCCATAACCTAAAATGTTGTAGTGAAGGATGCATTACTTCCTAATAGCTGAGGACAGTGAGTTGTGAGACATAGTTCTGGATGGTCCCTCTATTCTTACTATGAGAGTGAGGATGTGAAGGAATATTGATTGTATTGAAGTGTTAACCTAATAAGGGAATACATGGGAGATATATATAGGAGATATAGGAAGGAGTACTAATCCTAATAGGACTAGGATTAAGGAGTACTAATCCTAATAGGACTAGGATTAGTACACAGTAAATACTAATATTATTTAATACTATTTATTTAATACTATCTGTTATTATCCCCCCTCAAGCTGAGCTGAGCGGAAGCGAACGGAAGCTTGGAACTGAGGTAATCGTGCTGTCGGCTCGGGAGAGGCTTGGTGAGAATATCAGCCGGTTGTTCTTCAGTGGGTACATACTGCACAGTCATGGTGCCGGCCTGAACTTCATCGCGAACAAAGAGACAATCGGTATCAACATGCTTCATTCTGGTGTGTAGGACGGAATTCTTGGCCACACAGATGGTTGATTTGTTGTCACAATAGAGAGCAGGAACAGTGTGAGTGGCGCGGAGTTCGCGAAGAATATATGTGACCCACATGGTCTCAGCAGCAAGAAGAGCAAGGGCGCGGTATTCAGCTTCAGTCGAGGACCGAGAGACCTTGGGTTGTTTTTTTGTACACCAGGAGATCAGGTTCGGCCCCAAAAAAACGAGAAACCCCGATGTAGATTTTCTGTCATTTTTATCATTCGCCCAATCTGAATCTGAGAAACCCCGAAGCTCCAAGTCCCCGGGTCGAATGAGTAAACCACGACCAAGAGTGCCAAAAATGTACATGAGAATGCGTTTTAGACAATGGTAATCATGTTCACTTGGTTGATGCATGCGCTGAGCAACTCGGTTGACAGCAAACTGGATGTCAGGACGGGTAATGGCCAGATACTGTAGAGCCCCAATGAGGCTGCGGAAGTGGGTGATATCGGCAAAGGGGGTGTCGGCTCCATTCGTAGACGAAGAGACTGCCATCGGTGTTGGTTGACTGGTGCATTTTTCCAGTCCAGCTTTCTGCAACAGATCTCGAGCATATTTTGACTGATGAAGAAACAAGCCGCTGCCTGTCCGAGAAACCTCCATTCCCAGAAAATAATGTAACGGGCCAAGGTCCTTCATTTTGAAGGTAGTATGCATAGCTCGAGTGACATCCTGAATGAGAGCTGCAGTAGAGCCTGTAATAATGATATCATCTACATAGACAAGAAGAATGACTGTACCGTGTGCTGAATGTCGAGTAAACAGACTCGTGTCGTGTACGCAACACGTGAAGCCGAGTCCCTGGAGGAACGTTTTCAGACGTGTGTACCAAGCACGGGGGGCTTGCTTGAGCCCATACAGAGACTTCTGGAGTTTGCAAACATGTTGAGGGAAGCGGGGATCAACATAGCCCGGTGGTTGCGTCATGTAGATAGTTTCATCAAGCATGCCATGAAGAAAAGCATTGGAAACATCCAACTGATTGATGAGCCAATTGTTGCGCACGGCGAGTGACAGTACCAGGCGAATGGTTTCCTGCCGAATAACAGGACTGAATGTCTCGGAGTAATCAAGCCCATACTCCTGATTGTAGCCTTTAGCAACCAAACGAGCCTTGTACCTGGAAATACTGCCATCTGCATTGTGTTTAATTTTGTACACCCATTTACAGCCCACTGGGTGCCGCCCATGGGGCTTAGGTACAAGAACCCAAGTTTTCTGATCAGTCAAAGCCTTAAACTCGTCATCCATAGCATGACGCCAATAAGCATTTTTTGAGGCAACAGAGTAGGTTGTTGGTTCACTATCGGGAAGGGGTGTATTTGGTAGTATGGTAGCCTGAAAGGTTTTGGGTTTAAAGATACCGGCTTTGCCACGGGTTAACATGGGATGAGTATTGGGGGGTGGCACGGGCGGTGGTGATTCGGGGGTGGCCGGGAAGGACCCAAAACGGATCGGGCTGGAGATGTTGTGGGTATGGGGTGGTTCGGGTTGGTTGTGAGTGTGGGTGGTGGTTGCGGGTGTATTGTGGGTGACGGTCGAAGGGGTGATGAGGGGTGGTTGGGTAGTGGGTGGAGGTGTGGGGGAAGGTGGTGAGGGACCCTGTGAGTATGTTGGAAAAAGGGGAAGGACGCCAATGAATGATGTATTTGTGGAGGAGGAAATAGACTCGTAGGGAAACTCATTTTCGACAAATTTGACATGACGAGATATGTAGACTTTATGAGTTTGTGGGTCAAGACAGCGATAACCCTTGGAGGTAGGATGATAGCCCAAAAAAATACAAGGACGGGATCGGGGTTGTAATTTGTGAGTAATATGAGGGCGTAGCCAAGGGTAGGCAAGACACCCAAAGACGCGGAGGTTGGTATAATTGGGAAGTTCTTGGTAAAGGAGTTGATAGGGTGATTTGTTGGAGAGAGTGTGACTGGGCATTCTGTTAATGAGGTAGTTTGCGGTGGCTAGAGCTTCTACCCAAAAGGAGACAGGGAGATGAGATTGATGTAGAAGAGTAACCACCGTTTCAATGAGATGGCGATGCTTACGCTCAGCCACCCCATTCTGTTCGGGAGTGTATGGACAGGAGGTTTGATGTATAATTCCCAGGGATTGCAGAAACTGGCCAAAGATGTTATTGACATATTCCTTTCCATTGTCACTTCGAAAAAGTTTAACATGAGAATTGAATTGTGTTTTGACCATTTTTTCAAAAGTGACAAAGGTGGTGTATGCCTGTGATTTGTGTTTTAGTGGGTACAACCAAGTGTATTTTGTAAAATCATCCACAAAACAAATATAATAGCGAAAACCAGCAAATGAAGGAACAGCAGTAGGACCCCATAGGTCAGAATGAATAAGTTGAAAAGGTGCAGTTGTACGCTTCTCAGATAAAGTAAAAGGTAATTTATGAGATTTAGCAATTGAACAGGAGTCACAATTGTTTACATGAATGGAAGAAAAACCTAATTGAGACATTAAAGAATTTATTATTTGAGTAGACGGGTGACCCAGACGACTGTGCCACAACAGACTGTGGCCATCAGCCGAAAGAGCCACCGGAGCCACAGGAACGCTTTCTGAAACTGGGTGGGCAGACGAACTTGTGCCAGGAAGAACGTACAGACCATGCTCACAGGGGCCCTGAAAAATCACCCTCTTGGTAGTATTGTCTAGGATCTGAAAATCATTAGAGGTGAACAAGAGTGAGCAATTATTGTCTTTTGTGAATTGGTGAACTGAAAGGAGATTGGATTTAATAGAAGGGACGTGGGTAAGGTTACCTAGGTGAAAGATAGCGGTGGGGGTTTTAATGGTACCCGTGCCAGTGTGAGAAATATTAAGGGACTCACCGTTGCCAACAGTAATACCATTGGAGCCATGATATGGATTTGGAGCGTTAAGCTTGGATAGATCAGAAGTAACGTGCATGTTGGCCCCAGTATCCAACAGCCATTCAGAGGAAGGGCCGGCTTGAGATGCATAATTGGCACGGTTATCACTATTTCGGCTCTCCTCATACCGAAACCAGCAATGAGCAGCGGTGTGTCCTGTTTTCTGACAGATTTGACAAGTTGGACGATCCCGCTCGTAAGTGCCCTGCCCGCCGCTGGAAGATGACTGCCCGCCGCTGCCGAAGGAGTGCAGGCTGTTGTTGCTGCCGTGCTGCTGACCGTCGTACGGCGGACGACTGCCCTGCCGACCGCCGCGCCCGCGGCCTCCGCTGTTTCTGCCGTAGCCGCCGCGGCTCCCCTGCCGGCCGCCACCACGCCCCCCGCGATAGTTCTGGCTTGCGGTGAGGGCGGTGGCCGGCTCCATAACAGCGGCTTCTCGGAGAAGAAGTTTGCTCTCCAGATCCACGTTGATTTCTTCACTTTTTAGCCACGAGGAGAGAGTAGTCAGGTCAACGGGCGTTGGACTGATGCGAACCGCCTGTTTAATGGAGGAGTAAGCTGATGGGAGCCCCCGAACGACGCACATGACGAGATCTTTTTCGGGAATGATTTCGTTCACGGTGTCGAGGGCTGTGATGATGGTGGAGACCTCGTCTAAATACTCCGCCATAGTTTTCGTGCCTTTGGTAATTGTGTGGAGACGATCACGCAATTGAAAAATATGAGAGTGGGAAATTGATGCATAGCGTGTTGCGAGGGCCGTCCACAGGGCTGAAGCAGTTGTGTAGGATCGGACGTGTTTCTGAACCGTGGGAGAGATGACCGCAATCAAACATGATCGGATCTGGCCATCCACGGCTTTCCAGGCGGCATGGGCCGGATTGGTTTTTTCTGATTTGTCCGTGGCGGTGATGACTGCCGGCGGCGGTTCTGTGCTTCCATCGACGTATTTGAGAAGGTAATTGGCCTCAAGGGCTGTAAGAACGGTGATTTTCCATGTAGGGTAATTTATGTCTGATAATTTTTCGGGAATCAGGGCATGAAGATGCCTGAGAAGGAGTTTAACGCCAGAAGGAAGTGAATCGAGAGGATCCACCTCGGTTGTCATGGCTGCCGCCGCCCAAGAGAAGAGAGGGAACGATCGGTGCCCTAAAGAGAGAAAAAACCTAGAGAAAAGAAGATCTAGGTTTTCTGGCTCTTGATACCATGAAGGAATATTGATTGTATTGAAGTGTTAACCTAATAAGGGAATACATGGGAGATATATATAGGAGATATAGGAAGGAGTACTAATCCTAATAGGACTAGGATTAAGGAGTACTAATCCTAATAGGACTAGGATTAAGGAGTACTAATCCTAATAGGACTAGGATTAGTACACAGTAAATACTAATATTATTTAATACTATTATTTAATACTATCTGTTATTAGGATGGATAAGTCATAAGAGTTATTCTTTTAATATATTCTTTCTGGGAAAAAAAGCTTTTGAAACTTAGAAATTTGTTTAGTCTTAATTTTTTCATAATTAAATGAATAACCAATAAAAAAAATTGGGAAAGGACCCCCTTCATTACTATGATGTCCATTACTTCTCAATGGTATAATAGATGTATCTCATGTGTACAAAGGATTATGAGAGGGTGAGATCATTTTTCTAGGTACTTCTACAAAAAAATATATTATTTATAAGTATATTATTATATTTATATATTTAATTATTCTTACACTAATTATTTTTCTAAGGTAAATTATTTTTAATCGTGAAGATATGAGTTGTTTTGTTAATATTCCTTCAAGATTTTCTTGGTTTTTTCAACATTGTAGATGTTTTCTGTTTCAGAAAAAAGTAAAATTTTAATTTTTTCATAATTAAATTAATAACCAATATAAATATAGGAAATAAATTGAGAAAGGATCCCCTTCGTTACTATTTTGTCCATTGCTTCTCAATGGTATAAAAGATGTATCTCATGTGTACAAAGGAATATGAGAAGGTGAGATCATTTTCATAGGCACTTCTACAAAAAAATATATTATTTATAAGTATATTATTATATTTATTTAATTAATTATTCTAACACTAATTATTTTTCTAAGGTAAATTATTTTTAATCTTGAAGATATGAATTGTTTTATTAATATTCCTTCAAGATTTTCTTAGTTTTTTCAACATTGTATAGGTTTTTTTGTTTCAGAAAAAAGTAAATTTAATTCTTGTGTTCTTGTAGAAAGTTGTGAACAATGATATCAATTTCAAGAATTTAGGAATTCCTCAATAACTAATTTACCTTAGATTTCATCTTGTATTAATTAATTGTCTTAATAACTGGACATGTAATATAATACATGTATTTATAATAAAGTGGTCAATGAATATGAGAGCAGAGAATATCTTTAATCATTTAAAAACTGTTAATTTCTCTACTCAACAAGAAGAAATCTAATTTAAACCATACAATACGATACAATGTTGTAGTATGTATGTGTGCTCTTTGCTTAAATTTTCTGTACCAATAAGCCAATGCGTACTACTACTTCTGTTTCATGTTGCGTTTTAAAAGGTGTAAAAGAAAAATGAAGAGTTGCGACTTTTATAAAGAGTTGTGACTTTTATGAAAAGTTTATGACTTTTATGAAAGGTTGTGACCTTTCCGGTAAGGCACAATAAGAACTTTTCACACTATCCTTTGTTTTCTATAAATAGAGGGATTTCCTCTTATTTTGGTTTAACCAATTTTCTTCACTTCTTCTACTAACACTGTGGTTTTAGGTACCGATCCGGTGAGTAAGATCATTCTATCCTGGGAGGATATATTCCATTAACTTCGGGTAGTTGAGGGGAATAATTTCCTTGAGGGGAAACTGTGCATTAAATGACTCGATTATCTTTTTAACAAAAATATCTTGATATATTGTTTCTAATATGTTTATGATTCTATTTTCTCTACTAGTTTTAATTTTGTAGTTATGAAAATGCTCTTTAAGCTTTTTTGTTTCTTATAAGTTTTTCAAAGTTTTGTTCTAAGTATCTTAGAAATTATTATTCTACTTATTGAGGGAAACAAATCATGGAAGTAAAAGATAAATGCACTGTTTCTCTAGAATTTAGTTCTTTGTTTAGCAAGGTTGAAGTGAGAATGTACCAGAAAATATTTGGTATTCCGATTAAAGATGACAGCAGGTAACCTTCTTATTATTTATCTAAGGAGGAAAATATTTTCTTAAGGTTAACAACTTTGATATTTATCATGTGTGTCTTTGGAAAAAATTCTGCAAATCATATGTTTTTTGATTTTATTTTCCTTGGTAAATAGTTTTGCCTTTAAAATTCACTAGTTTGTAGAATGAGATATGCATATTTTTGTTTGATAAAATAGTATGTCAAAATGTTATGTATGTAAGACTATTTCAAAAGAAACACAATTCTACTAAGAATATGTTTTATTTGGAGAAAAAACAAACTTTGGTAGTTTTGTACTCCTTATGAATTTGATTGTGTTTGATTGTTGTAGACTAAAAAGTTTTGTAGTTTTCTACTTTAAATAAATTGGACTATTCAATTGTTTTGAGAATATTAAAATTTCACCTAATAAGTGAATGTTGTATTTTTTATTTTCTACAAACTTCATTGTTACATAGAAACAAATTGTACAATTTTTTGTCCTTATTGTTAGTATTCTAAACACTAAGCGGTATGTCTAACTGTGAAAGAAAAAAAAGACCATTGACTTTTAAGTGTGTGATTTTGTGCCTAGAATAGGTGCTTCAAGGAATGAACTTAGACACTATGAAAAGATTGTCAAAGATAATTGAAACGCTATAATTCTTCCGTAGAATAATATTTCCAAAAGAGGTTACATGTTGTTAATGGCATTTTGATAATCTGAAAAGAATATGAGGAAAAACTATTTTCAAGTACCTGAGACTTAGAGTTTGAACTTAATTTGGAGCAAAATATATAAAATTTAATGATACTTTTGTATTTTGTTAGACCCACAAAATTGTTGGAATATATTTGATATTGTGGTCGTTGAGTTTCTCGTTTACTAGTATCTGGTATGCTAGTATGAAACTACCAAATTATATGTATACTTCTTCAAAATGATTGAGTTCTTCTATGAAAAAGTGTCACTTAAAATGTTATGATTTTTCATGTAAAGATATGTCTATTAAATATAATTATTTGTATAGACATTAATATTGGTGAATAGACTTTAGTCATATTTTGTAAAAGAAGCATTTGAACTATATTGCCTTTATTGGACCCGATGAAACTTTGTTCATGGGTAGTTCTATAACAAACAAATTGAAGGTTATGGAAAAGTCCTTCTGAAAAGGACATTTGACAAGGTGTGGACTCTAAACAATGTTTGTATCACACAAATTTGTAAGAAGTTGGAACAAAACATTTGTGAGAAAAAGATACATCGCAAGAAACTGTCAAACTCAATATTTTTCTTTGTTCTTACTTGCTTGAGTCAAACTGTTTGTTACATGAATACTTGGGACATAACAATTACAAAACATTATAAGGAAAACTGATCAATTTAGAAGTCTTGCCTAACTTTGAGTGCAATAAATAATAATGTCAAGTTTGTGTGGAATCTAAGTATGTTGAACACTAGTAAAATAACCAGCTCTTCGCGCAAAAATTTTATATCACGAAATACATAAAATAATATGTAAAATCTATCATACACTAAAACTAAAACACTATATTATCTTACATAAAAGATTGATAACGTAAAGGAAAATGAAAATTGTTACACCTTATCAATTATCTTTAATAACATAAGCATAACTCCATGATTGTAAAATTAATACACAATCTGTAACATAAGAAATAGTATCAATGAGCCATTCAAGATTAGTAAAGTACACAAATATTTAATTGTGAAGAAGAAGAAAAAAACTTCAGAATTTTTGTTATTTTGAAATGAAGGGAAATCTCCCTATTTATAGACAACCAATGGTAGTATAAACAAATATTTGGAAAGGTTGCAACCTTTCTGAACGGTCAACACCTTTCATAAAAGTTACAACTTTTCATAAAAGTCATAACTCTTCATTAAAGACGAAAATTTTCATAAAAGTCACAATATTTCATAAAAAGCAGAACTTTTCATTAAAGTCGCAACTCTTCATTGAAGTAACATCTTTTCATAAAAGTTACAACTTTTCGTAAATATCACAATTTTTCATGAAAGGGGAATGCTAGTTTTGGAAACAAATAAATTAAAAGTGAATTTTGATTTGTGGTGGTGCCACGTAGGTGGGCCTAAGGTTCAATTATATATATATTAGGTAATTTACCCGCGCTTTGCGCAGGCATAAGTTATCTTCCTAACCTTTTGAACAACCTTCCAATAATCACTTTTATAAGGAAAAAACGTAATTTATTTTAGGTTTTTAGAACATTTCTAGAGAAATTAAATTATTTGACATTATCACATATTTTAAGAATTGTAAATATATAATTAATGATTAAAAATATCTTGATATCTAATTATTTTTTATCTTTTACATAACTTATCATATTATATGTTTGATGATATAATTGTCTAGTTAAAATTGAGTGATATTTTTATGTAGCGATTAAACATCAAACAAATTTATGTGAAAAATTTCAATAATTAATATAGTTAAAAATAAATTAAGATCGTTAAAAAATGTACATAGCAACAGCATAATTAATTTTTTAGAGACAATCTACTTGTCTGAGGTCAAATGTTCACAACTTCTCGTTATTATAAATTTGTTACTCTGACGAAAACTTATCGAAGGAGAAAAATAAATTTGGAACAACAACAAAATTATATTGTTGACCCTTATAGAAATTTATTCTTCATTAAACTGCGGAAGGCCCTTCCAGATGCTTCATTGATGAAACTTTTTGACTTCTTCAGGAATATTTACATATGATTGTTGCATTACGAAAGTAAAAATAGATCAGAATGTTGGATTCTAGACTCATGTTAAAGAAATATTCTTGAACATTAAAAAATAAAAAATGAGTCTAACCTAGATAATTCAAACGATTAGCAATGACTTGGGACATGAAGGAGTTTTGTTTAATATTCTTCAAATTAATCTTGACGAAAATAATCATAACTTACAACAAAAATATTTAGGAGAGCCGAATGAAAAGGAAATAAACAAAAACAATAAAAGGACAAAAATCTTTATCACATTCAGATTATATACATACGAAACAAAAGAAAATTAATACAAGTATAAGGAGACAACAAAACTGCAAGAAAAAACATACATTAAAGGGAGTAAGCTATGGATATTCAATGATGATAACAATTCATTTTAACCAGAGAAGTTCCTATGTTTTGAAATAAGATACATCAATTTATTGACTAACAATTCAATCAAAAAATCCTTAAATACTAATAATATCAGTGATAAAATTTAGTAAAATAGATAACAACATGAAAAACAAAAAATATGGGCATTCAAAATTATTAACTCTTAGGGGATTTTCGGAAGAACAAAAAATCACATCCTTGTATGTGAAGGAATAACGTTGTTGATGAAGAAATCTGAGATTTGAAAAGGGTAATTTTAATTTACCTTCAATAACTTCAATAGAGAAAACTTGCTTTAAATATTAAATTGACATTTGTTATTTAATCTTTACTAACAAATATTGTCATTTCCCCAAGTCTACACCCTGCACGTGACCGGCACCCAATGACCATTCTGGCCTTGAGCGAACCCTTGTCCTGACTTACTTAACTCAACGGAAGACATAAACATAGGATATAACTCAAGAATAACTTTAAAATAGTACTTAGTCAAAATGGAAACTTCAAGTCTTTACAAATGAAATAAAATAAACCAAAGACAAAGTAACACTGTCTATCTATGAAGCCTCTAAAGTAAAGGTGAGTGTTGGGACATGACCCCCAATCTTCCTAATAACTGAAAACTGAAGCAAATAATTAAATGATAAGGATGTCCTCAGAATGAAGGGAGGCTCACAACCTGACTCTGAGCGGTCCACTGGATCAACGGTACGCCAAATACTGATCCTTGTTACCTGCGTCTACATCATAATACGATGCAGGCCAACTGACATTAGTACATTGAATGTACGAGTATGCAATTTGGAATTATAGCAACACTTAGATTGAAATGGAGTAAGAAGAAATACTTACCTTGGCTCTGCTCAACTCATGAATAACTTAAATCATTCAATATAATGCAATTTAAAAGTAAGTGCAATATAAACAAAACCGTCTGAAACATGTTGTAATCATTAAATGCATGCAAGATACAATTAACTCTGGTATGTATGTAAAAATACAATTAAACTAAGGTATATAAGAATACAATAACTTCTGTGGGAGTTTCTCTAGCCGACAACTATCACGTAAGAGCTGTAGTGATGATACATGATCTACCTCACGCTGCCAACCCATCTTGTACCCGGCCAAAGGTATAAGACCTAAACAGCCTAATGGATCCACTACTCTACTGTGAAAAGGGTTCATCTAAAAAGTATGAACTTTTTCTACCCATGGTGGCTACATGGTTTATAGGGGCTGTGAGTTATCTGAGCTCTCCCCCATATCGGTGCTCAATACTACTCCCGGAAAAATGTTGGCTCTTATGTTTAAAAAACATACTGATTCTTTGGTTTTTAGATTATTGCTCAAAATACTAAGCTCAAGACTATCTTGAAAATCATAGTTTCCCTGCTTGCTTCTTTTAGAAATCTATAGTTCTTTTCTAAAAACTTGCCCTAAGGCCCCTTGGAAATCAAAGTTTCCTTTGTTGTTAAATGGTAAAACATTTTACGTCTCTTTGGGAATACATAGTCCCCATGTAACTTTGAAGAAAAGAATGTCAACTTACTCTTTACTTAGCTTGAAACTTGTGTCTTAAAACAAATTTAAAATGTTTAAATAAGACTCTTGAAAACCTTTAAGAACTTTATTTAAACTTACCTCTTAGCTTTAGACTTGACTTCTTAACTTCCTTGACTTTGATCTTAACTTTCCTTGAATTCAAGTATGAATTTAAGGTTCATGATCTCATTTTTATTGATGATTTTATGATTTTTAGATGTACATTTGAGTGTTGGAATCAATTAAGAAATGTGAATGCAATACCTGGCAACTAGTACGAAAAGATGGGTAAAGAATGGGGTCTCAAGGCGTCTTAGCTCTGAGAGGCGTGGAGCGCTAGAGCCTGACGGACAGAGTTTGTCCTGAAGGGCTCTGGTTGGCGCCACTACTACAAATGGGCCCTTTAACAGCAATAACATGCAGCATTACCGGCAATAATATTTGCCACTATAGCATGTACCAGCCAATGGCCTTTGGCCGGTAATGGCGGGGTCGGCTAAGGGTTTCGCGGCCATTGGGCGAAATGCTGGCAAATAGTAGCATGAATTGCCGCTAAAAGCATTAGCTTTTATGGAATTCTTTTACGGCAATTATCTTATATAGTAAAGCTAATTCCTAACGGCTAACTATGGTGTTTTAGCATCCATTCTTTTAGTCAATAACTCCACATATATAGTCGCTAACAGTTAGTAATTCTAATGGTAATTTTTAGGCATAATACATATATTGGACCCTAAACTTGGCTTCGAATTTTAACTTTGACCTCAAACTTTCATAATGCACAAACAAGCACTTTAAGTATCCAACTTTTAAATAAAAAAACACATGAATCCTACATGGCACAATACACGTAGGACACCACATAGGACAAAAAGGGACATGTAGGATGACATGTAGAACATGTGTGTTTATTTGTTCAACTTTATAACAGTTTAGGTATCTATTTGTGCACATCCAATGTTGAAGGACATAAATGTAATTTGAAGCCAAGTTAAATATCACATTTATGTATTATGCCTAATTTTTATATGGAATAAAATCACTACAATATCTCGTCAAAAAAAGTCTTAGATTTCCCTTTTAGCATCAATTTTTATGGTGGGCAAATTCAGATGAATTCTCGCTAATATTTAACATCTTTAACTTTTAGTGGCAATTGTTTGAAGGCAATGCTAAAAGATACAATTGTTTAGCCGCCATTAATAATAAGTCATCATTTTTAAAGAATACAAACAACAAAGTTTAGTAAATACTAAAAATATATTAATATTAATTGATGAACTAGAATATATGTCATAAGATCTTGACAAATAAAAGGAGGTACTAATCCAAAATATGAACGCCACAACTTATAAAATCTTATGTTGTTCCTACTGATATATTGAATAATATCTTCAAATGATTTTTGCCACTTTTCTTCTTATTGAAATCTTCGGCATGGAAAATTTGCGAACTTCATATTGTAAGTCCTGCAATAAGAAAATAAATGTGTCAAAAGATTAAAAGTATATAATATATAAAAACATCACATATAGTCTGACTAATTAGAAAATTTACAAGCAAGACGCATCCAATAACAAGAAGTCATATTCTCTCATATGGACTTAGAAGTACGTTATCTTATATTCCTATGTAAGAACTGAAAATATAAAAAGACATGGAGGAAGAAGATGCTATAGTTGAAGTTCATCAAATTGGGGCAGCAAGCCACTCATAAGAAATGTTAAATAAATGAGCAATCAGGAAATACGATAAGTGAATTGTAGTGTGCGCTGAAAAGGATTTTCAAGTTAATCAACCTATGAAAACGAATGCTGTCCAGCAACATGTCCGAGAGAATTATGAATCCAGCTGCTATAAAGAAATTGCAGAGAACATTGGTGTGAAATAGAAAAACTAAACATAGTTGTGTGTTTGTTTTCATCTTAACCATAATAATATTGATAAAATCAACAACATAGTAAAAGTTCTCGTGTATCTTATGTGATTGAAGTTCTTAAGCTCTACTTCTCTATTCTCCAAAAAATGGGGACTTAATTTAGTATTTTGGAGCTGCTCGAAAAAAATGAACAACAATGTTTATCTTTGTTATCGCTAATAATTTGCTGAAAGTTAACAAAGTATGACATGGAAAAATTAAGCCACAGCAAAGCTCAATTTTGTATATAATTTGGCAGAAACTAATGTTGAAAGTAGAGGTGCTACAGGTAGTTTTCTAATGTTCTTCAAGTAAATATTTTACTAAGGATTTCTGAAGAAGCAAAAGATTTTCTCTAAGGTATTTAAGCATCTTATACTAATGTTAAAGGAGAGTAAACTATTTTGTCCAAGAGATTTGCGAGCCTAATTTATGGGGTGTTTTCACAGAACAGAGTAATGAAACAGTAGGAATGAGATCAACCGTCATTATAGTTCTTCCTTGACCTTTAGTTGATATAGCTGGGAACAACTAATTTCTCAAAGTAGAGGATTTATTGTTCATTTTTCTAACGTCTATCAAGTAGAAATTTCGCTTAGGAATTCCGACGCAACAACTTATTTCAGAAAGTAGAGGGGCTAAAGTTCAAATATTAATATGTCAGTGATTAGAGTTCCTCAACTGTAGGTTTTCTAGTGTGTTTTCTGTAAAATTTAACAATCATCATATTCAAGACTCATAAAAACATAGTAAAATATCCCCACATCGCTTACGTGCTTGATGTCCTTAAGCTCTACTTGTCTCATCTCTGTTAGCTAAATTTAGTAATATGGAACTACTGGAGAAAACAAAAACAATAATAATCCTTGTTTTCTCTTTTAAATAACAGAAAGTCACCAAGTATGATAGGATAAAAAATTAAGCCACATTAAAGAGCCAACACTGTATAGTTCTTAATGAATGAACTTCAGGATAAGTAAAAAAATATCCCTTCCCTTTTACTGAACAATGTGGAGCTGGATTTCATGTATATTTGGGAAGCATCTAATTGCTGAAACTAGAGGTGCTATAAGTGATTTTATTAATGTTCTTCAATTAGAAAATTCACTATGGAATTCAAAGGTAGCAACAAATTTTATCAAAGGTAGCTACCCTTCTTAAACTAATGATGAAGGAAAGTAAACTAGTTTTTCCAACAGATCAGCAAGTCTAGTTGTTGAACTGCTTTACAAAGAACTGAGTAATGGAAGGTAGTCATAAGACCAACCATTATTACAATTCTTGCTCGAGCTTTAGTAGCTATATTTGTGTAAGTACTAATTGCTCGAGTATTAGCTGATGCATATAGTTGTTCAGACTTTAAGCTTTATTTAATATCTATATGTTTCAACTATACTTAGATCCAAATATATTGAGAGAACATGCTCTCCGAATTGTTTTTTTTATCTTTGAATAATGTAGCTCAACACAATATTTACTATAGTGTAAAATCTATTCATAAAATGAAAAAAATGCATATGATAAAACAGCTAAAAGAAGCTCTGAAATTGTAGAAGCTCATAACCATATATATAACATTTAAATTATCTAATAATCTGGGAAGTTAAAAGGAATTGTGGCATAATGATTTAACTGAATTACGAGTTGCAAAGATTAGCTAGAGGAAATGGTTCTGTAATACGATATTAGAAACTAAATGGTTGTTTATTGTAATATTTGACCTTAGACCATTGTAATAACAAGATGTTTGAATCGTATGTTAGGAGATTTGGGAGAATACATGCTTAGCCATATATGAAGGAGATCATATGTCCAGTATTAGAATTAATGATCAAGTCACATGGTTGATGTCTATGATTCTTGATAGTACAATACATCAAGTGGAAGGTGGTACTCCTACGCTTGATACTAAATACATTACTGGGCAGAAGCCTCACACAAACATGCTCAAGGTAAATGTGGATGGCTGTTGTACGGGTAATCCTGGTGAAGCCGCAGAAAAAGGTATTCTAAGGGACCCCAATGGTGACATGAGAATGGATTTTTATTCATATTACGGAATCTCGACTAACAATAATGTCGAGGGCAATGCCTTACTTAAAGGGTTGCAATGGTGTGTGGAACACCACTTGACAATGTAATCATTGAAACTGATTCCATGACTCTAGTCAACTTGATAAAAACTACTAGTAAAGGAATTTGGACTATCAGAAGTGGAGAAGATCATCAACCTCCTGGAGGAAGGGAACTACAATGTGAAGCATTTCTATAGGGAGGCTGACTGCGTCACGAATATTATGCCTAATGTAGGAGCAAAGGAAAAGAAAAGGATTTTTCTTCACTACTTCTACAGATTTTTTCTTCACTACTTCTACTTTGTTGCCAACACAAGCTAAAGCTGTTGTAAGGATTGACCAGAATCAACTTCCTAATCTTAGAGTTAGAAACAAGAGGAAGCAATTTAACTATAGGAATGAATAATCATCTTTCGAAATTCTTTTGTTATAGCCTTTTAGCTGTGTACATGTATTAGAAAGGGTCTTTTGCTACTTATTTTTTGTACACGGTCATACACAGTAGAGTTCTAGTATTCCTAGGAACAAGTTATACGAGGAGTACTTATTTATTCTTTCCTCTCCACATAGAGGCAAGGATAAGACTCCTTCTAATAGTATATCTCTCTTTTTAGTAGATATATACAGGTTGGGATCTGCCTAACCCCTATTTTATTTTTAAAAAATCTAAAATTTTATCCGGAATGAGTTTTATCTATGTCTATAGACTGATGAAGCAAGTTGTGTTAGGTATTTCAAGCCACGAAATTTTTGCGGATAGGTGTCTAGATAGTCTGAAGATCCCTATTTTACAGATCAATTGAACTTATGCTCACCAATATTCATATAACACAAAAAAATGCAACTACCAACTAAGATTTGAAAAAAAAATTGTTATTGCCTGATTAATCTTTAGGTTGATACTAGGCTTGACTGAATAGTCAATCAATAAAAACTTGTTACCATCTTATTAATAAGAATTGCAACTCACTTAGTGTCATTCTTAATTTACAAGTTTATCCAGCTATACGTCAAAGAGAGTGAACTCACAATTTTTTCCAACAATATATCAAAAGAAATTTAAAGTTCAAAGTTCAGAAAGATACGCAATTAGCATAGGCATGGAACAATAGTAATAGAACTAGCCATCGTTACAACTCTTGCTTAACCTTTAGTGGACGCAACTAGATTGAAGCGGATTTATAGAGTTTTGATTTTTGCCAAGTTTTATATTAAAATTACCATCGTCACAACTATTTTTCTAGCTGCTCTGTACTCCTAACAAACCGGCAAGGGTGGATGTAGTTAGCAAGCTGTTGTTCGGCACTTTATATAATTTACTATTCTTCATACTGGAATAGAAACACAAGTGACAAGTGTATGAGAGTTTACATTATATTATTCTCATCCTCTATCAAAAGAAATAAATTCAACACTCAATGATGCAGCACGAGTTGCAACAACAATTTACTTGTACAAATTCACATATTCACAATGGTACTTTTGAGTGATCATGATACATGTAAATTTATATTATACAACAGTATCTCTGGGATAAGTTAAATCTCTTTTTATTTTGTACAAACAATATATTTTTTCCAGTTACCAAGATTTCTTAATAGTGTCAATCATTAATATACTCAGCTGGAGTCTTGATTTGTTGAAGCAGTAAATAACATTAAGTTTGTTGCTCTTCAGCAACACAATATGATATTGTTTGTTTTGAATCTAGTCGACACAATTTTTCCTTTATATTTTTGTAATATTCAGAGGTTTCATTAAAGTTAAGCTGGTCATCCATGTACCATCACATTTTTGTTTCCTCCGTTCATAAAATAATAGGGAAATAACAGGAATCGATTCAATAAATTGCAACCAATTAAATAATAATCAGAGATCACAAACACGGCCTAATAAACACATACTAATGAACAACGATTACTAGATTACTGCAAAAACAGAAACATAAATGAAATGATACATAGAAGATTATAATCTATATACCTATAGAGAAAGAAAAAGAGGAGAACATTAACACACAAAAAATTTTTGGAGAGTAGCGATCTGCTTACCTGAATAGTCATGGACGTTGTTGAAACTTGCTTGATATCGCTGCTTCGATGGAATAAGTCCTCGAGTTCTAGGTTACTAGTGTTTTTCTTATGCAGATGGGACTTGGAGAGGGTTTTATGTTCAAAAGGTGGGAATTTTCCTTATAAAAAGGGGAAAATAGTTTTGGCAGAAGCGTGGGTTTTCATTATTAGAAGGGGAAAAGGTTGGAAAAGTGGGACTTTTAATTTTGGCAAAAGCAATTTAAAGATTTTCCGTCCAATCTGTTTAATTTTTACTAGAAATGTACTTTATTGTTGGCCATCATACATTAACCGTTGATATTTACTTTTGTATGAATATATCAGCGGCAATTAGATTAGTGCCCCAAACAAATTGTCGCTAAATTTTATTTTTGTAGTAGTGCGCGGCGCGCCAGAGCCTGACGGACGGAGACTGTCCTAGGGGATCTGGTTGGCGCGGGGCCCAGGGTCTATCAGACGGGCGTTTCGGTAAGGTCAAAACTGGAGCAGTACTCAACCTCTTTTTCAACTCCTAGAAGGTTTATCACATGCTTCTTAACTGTTTTCTGAGTCATCTTGGTCAACAGAGACGAAATCGATGAAAACCCTTCAACATACCTTCTATGGTAGCCATCCAAACCTAAGAAACTCCTAATATAAGTTGGAGACGTGGTTCTAGGCCAACTCTGGACTGCATTTATCTTTTGGGTGTCCACTCTAATTCCATCACCGAAAACTATGTAGCCCAAGAATGCCACTGGCTTAAGCAAAAACTCACACTTGAAGAACTTGACATATAACTCCTTATCTTTCAAAGTCTGAAAAACTATCATGAGGTGACTAGCATGATCTTCTTCATTCCTTGAATAGGTTAATATCGCATCAATGAAGATGATAACAAACACATCTAAATAGGGTTTGAAGACTCTAATCATGAGATCCATGAATGCGGCAGGCACATTGGTCAAACCAAATGACATGACCAGAAACTCACAATGCCCATATATGGATCTAAAAGTTGTCTTTGGAATATCACATTCCCTAACTTTCAACTTATTGTAGCCTGATCTGAAATCAATTTTCAAGAAGCAGGACGCACCCTTGTCACGACCGAAGTCTAGACCCCAAACAAGACCGGCGTCGTTGACCTCTCAGAGGTCGTAGACAAGCCTACTTACATCATTCTTACTTTGTCTTGGTTAATTTTAGCGGAAATTTGAAACTTTTTGTTTTTTAACATACATACAAATCATTCTATTAGGTTCATAATTTTTCACAATCAACTATCTAACATTAGCATCATCAAGTGAAAGAAATAGTTTAAGATAACATTAAATGTATACTTGCAAAAATGGCACCAATACAATATCTGAATAAAAGCGGAAAGAAACGCTAGTGGAACATACTCCACTAGCTCAATCCTATGACTAAGCTAGAATATAATGGGCAAGCATCCACAAAAGCATGAGGTCCTACTAAGTCCGAATCAATGCTCCACGTCCGGATAGTTTCAGCGTGAACCTGTAGCTCTAGCGTCCACCTGTGCCTGCACCTAAAATTGTAGAGTTGTATAGGGTTAATACACACTTGTACTAAGTATGGGTATATGCAAGCACACACCAAGGACATGCATAAGTAAGAATAGCTATTTCCTAACAACGTGATTATGGAAAGTCAAGTCCATGGACTTGCCAAATTGGGATTAGGAAAGTTAGTGAACTTTCTATATTTGGATAAAGAAAGTGAGTGAACTTTTCAGATTTGGATTAGGAAAGTCATGCCATGAGAGTAACATGCATCATCATACTAATCATATTGCACACAGCACATAACATTTTTCATATCATTCGTTCATATGTCATGAGACCTTGGAATCATGGACTTGACATCAAGACTTCCCAAAATGAGGGCTCAACATGTGGGACCTCAACTAGGGAGCCTTATTTAGCAAACACAGAGTCTGCTTCATTCATTCTTACGTACTTCATTTCATTTCATTGATAAGCTAGTGTGAACACCAGCTATACCTAGGATGTAGTTTAAGACTTTCATCGGGTTCGCTCTGCAATGATCAAGAATGACCTAGTGCCATTACTTAAGTCTAGCTTACCTCTTGATTATCCTATCCTAACACCTTTGGTATCATTCATTTCATTATGTGCATCATTTGAGTCTGACCTCATTCATTCATTGTGAACTTTAACTTTAACCAACATGGATCATGTGAGCATCATGAAATCAAGTGTCTCCCCCACAACGAAAAGAGGTGGAATCACCGGCCAAAGTTACCCAAAATATGCTAGCATAGATGGGAATTTAACCCCGCCAGATCCCTAATTGGCAGTATAGGTTCGAAGACTAGGAGATATAAGGATACCCATCCCCGATAAGCCGGACTGTCTCATCTCATGAGAGTTACGTGAACCTTCGCCCTTCCGAAAGAAGGCATCACCGCTCATAGCTAGTCTATCGGTGTTCAGTATAAGGTTCCATTACATTCAACTCATACGCCATGGAAGCTGGCTTCTAGTATGAGGACATCAAAGCTCAATAGATGATTTCTCATGTCATCATTAGTATTAAGTGTGTTAATCTCAATACTTTCATTAGAGTGTTCATAGAGACTGGTCTCTTCATTAACTTTACACTCTCATATGTGAGTACGTTTTGGTAACATTTACTTAGGCTCATTTGAGATTTCTCTCATATTTTACATTAGCCTCATATCATGTTGTTACCACATTCATTAACATTAGCACAATTGCTCTTCATAATTAATTACTCACCCCATTTGATGTGAATTTTCATTTCCTCATATGCCAATGCACTTGGCCATTTGTGTGTTTCACACTCGTACCTTCCCCTTCTAGGGTTTCATCATTTCAATACATAATAATCATTTCATCGTATGCCAATGCACTTGGCCATTATGTGTGTTTTACACTCGTACTTAACCCTTCTAGTGTTACTTCATTTCATTTCATACATCTTAGGTTCACTGATTTCAAAACGTATGTAAGACTTATGGGTCTATACATACAAGCCATGATGCTTCATTCATAGTTTTTAAAGTGACTCATATCTTCCTAAGATCATGTAGTACCAGACTTATGTATCTTGTATGTATGCCAAGATCTCGATTTCGATATAAGTAGGTGGCATTATTATTGAACATTTAATTCACGTATGACTTATGTATCAATACGAAAATTTGGGAAAGCGAACCCAAGTTCGAATCCCTTGGACAACACTTACATTATTCCTTTATTTTATTTTTAGTCCTTATGATATTGGGACCCTAGATCGATCCCCAACATCAACATTTCTTTTTTATTCCTTTTTCTTTAGAAACTCTCTCCCTTGGCCTCGGGGTTGTGGGTTCGAACCCCCATATCCCCCTTTTATTTTGCTATTTATTTTCCTTGTCTATTTCGCATTAACCAGGAGGTTGTGGGATCAAACCCCCACAACCTCTCTTTATTTTCTTTTATTCGTTAGGGACTGAGAGGTTGTGGGGTAGAACCCCCACAACCTCCTTATTTTAATTTCATTTAAATGTTGACTATCTCTGCGTTGGCATTGAGGTTGTGGGATCGAGCCTCCATAGCCTCACTTTATTTTCTTTCTTATTTTCCCTTCTCCTTTACTCTCCTTCACAGCCTTGAGGTCGTGGGTTCGATTCCCATGCCTCACATTACCTTTCTTTTATTTTTACTTTACTTCATTCGCTCCCTGGAGGTCGTGTTTCGATTCCCATGCCTCCCATTTTATTTTATTAATTTTTGTACTCTACATTTTCAGCCAGCATACCCCATATCGATTCTCCCTGACCCCATTTCTTTTCTTGCGATTTCAAGGCATTACACGGGTGAGGTCATAGGTTATACATACAAGCCATGAAGATTCATTCATAGTTCGTTTAAGTTATTCATATCTTCCTAAGATTATATAGTACAAGACTAATGCATCTTGTATGTATGCCAAGATCTTGATTTCGATATAAGTGGGCAGCATTATTCTTAAAGATTTAACTCACGTATGACATATGCATCTATACGAAATTTGAGCAAGGGAAACCTGTTTTTGAATCTCTTGAACAACACTTAAATTTTTTTTATTCATTTTGGTTTGATCTATACGGCTGGGGGACCCAAGTTCGAGCCCCAATGCCTTTATTTTATTTTTCCCTTAATTTCTCTCTTCATTTTTTGCTTAATGACACTAAGAGGATGTGGGTCGAACCCCCACAACCTCATTTTCTTTTTATTTTCATTGCCTTAAAATTTCTCTCCTTTGGCCGAGGGGTTGTGGGTTCGAAACCCCACAGCCCCTCTTTAATTTCTTTTAATTTTTCTCCTTAAATTTGCCTAGGAGGTCGTGGGTTCGATTCCCACGCCTCACATCTGTTTTCTTTCATTTACTTTGACTCTCCTTCACTGCCTAGAGGTCGTGGGTTCGATCCCACGCCTCACATTTTATTATATATTTTCATTACTCTTCCTTAAATCTGATTGGGAGGTGGTGGGTTCGAATCCCACTTCTCTCATTTCTTATTTTTTTTCTTTTAAGTTACATTTTCCAGCCAATACCATGGTTCGAATCCCCTTCACCACATTTCTTTTTACTTATTTATTCTCATAGTTTTTAATATGGTGAGGTCACGGGTTCAATCCTCCATGAATTCACTTGTTTTAATTCATCTTTTTAAACATTTTGAACCCTCTTTGCTGACCAAAATTCATCACCAGAAGCTGGAAATTTCTTTTCATTTTTCAGCATCCTTTCATCAAGTTACACCTTAGTTCTTAGGGGAATTTCGTAGTGCATTTAGAACGTTTTAGGTGCATTTTCATGGATTCGTTTAGCCAAGAGATTATCCCTCAAATCAGACAAATTTCTCTCATATGAACATCACATTTACATCAACATGTGTATATGAAATATAAAGAACTATCATGCCATTTCAAGTCCTAAACCATGAACAATAGCTACGGTAAGACACACATACACACGTAGTTACATTTTCGGAAACATCAACATACGTGACATAATTTCAAACGTACATATAAACACATAATCATCACGAAAATACATTTCATCCCTAGTTTTCTACCAGCAAACATAACAAACCTATGATTCAACGGGAGCTAGTGACAGGGATATGCAACGGGGAACAATCCTAGTTTTCGGAATGAATATTCTAAACCTTAAGGGGTCTCTTGGGAAAGGGACCAAGAGATAAGAGAACCCATACCTTTTTGACTTTCAAACTTCGACTTTCTTCCCAAAGAATCCCTCCAACACACGTCCAAATCCAAGAGCTTAAACACAAACTTGACAGAAAACCCCTCTCTTTGCCTAACGTGTTCGATTAGTTGTTTGTTTATAATTTTCCTTATGAGTTCTTCAAGTGTGAAGAACTTTGGTTTACCTACTGTTTTTGTACGTTATTTGTCAGAGAAAAACGTGAGTGAGAGTGATAGAGACGTGAGACAGAGGGATGAACGTGGGAGAGAATAGTTTTCATAGGCTTAGGAGTCTAGTTTAGGACTTAGTCAAATAAGGTTTTATTTAATTATTAAAATATGATTTCATTTTATTTTAAATAAGCTAATAACTAATAAATATAAATTAATTACATTAACTTACCAACTTAAATTAAAAACAATTTAATTCATTGCTTCCACCTAGGTTCAAACCCGGGTGGAGCAACACTTCACTTCAAGAGCCCGATTTCGGCTCTCTCTCCCAAAAATTCCCCTCCACCTTATTACTTAAATAATCAATTAGATATTTAGGTTAATTACGATACTAACCTAAGCCTGGAAAAAGACCATTTTACCCCTAGACCCTCCAAACCTAAGATTTCCTCTTTTTAAGTCTGGTAAAGACTCCTTCGAGTAAATCTTTGTATTCGAGAGTCCTACATGGTTGGAATCAACCTTTCCTAGCTCAACTAACTCCCCAAGTTAGTGGGCTTTTATGTAGAAAGGGTTCCGAGGTCTGGTTCTACGTGCATCATTCTGTGTGAACCTGATCTAATCATTGACATTCTAGGCACATTAAGCATTACTTAGCATATCCATTTTTAGGGTTGTTACAACAGTCAAGCAATAGCAACAAAAATGGAGAGATAAGGAAATTTAGACTTAAGAGTAGGAAGAAGTCCAACCTCAAGAGCTGAAAAGATGAGGGTAGCGGGATCTCATATCAGCCTCGGCCTCCCACGTATCACCCTCAACAAGATGATTCGTCCACAATACCTTCACTCTGGCAACCTCCTTGTTTCTCAGCCGCTTGACCTGTCTGTCTAAGATTTCAACAGGTACCTTCTCATAGGACAAGTCTTCATCAACCCCCAAAATTTACACAGGTAGAATTGATGTTGGATCACCTAGGCACTTCTTTAACATGGATACACAAAAGAATGGATGGACAGAAGCTAGCTCCGCAGGTAATGCCAACTCATAGGCCACCGCACCCACACGCTGTAGGATCTCGTATGGCCCAACATACTCAACTTCCCCTTCTTGCAAAACCTCATCACCCCCTTTATAGGTGATATCTTCAGATAGACCTGGTCACCAACATCAAACTCTAAGGGATGTTTTCTGTTATCTGCATATGAATTCTGCCGACTGTAAGCAATAGCCAACCTAACCCTAATCACTTTGACCTTCTCTAAGGCCTCATAAATAATCTGTGGACCCAAAATGTATGACTCTCCAACCTCGAACCACCCAAGTGGAGATCTACACCTCCTACCCTACAGTGCCTCAAACGGTGCCATCCCAATGCTGGAGTGATAGCTATTATTATACGAGAACCCATCCTAATGCTGGAGTGATAGCTATTATTATACGAGAACTCTATCAAAGGCAGATGGTCATCCCAGCTACCCCTGAAGTCAATCACACACCCTCAACATATCCTCCAATGTCTTAATAGTGCGCTCTGCCGCCCATCAGCCTGAGGATGAAAGGCAGTACTAAGCTTTACCTGCATGCCAAGCTATTCTGGAAAGATCTCCAAAAATGTGAAGTAAACTGAGCTACTCTATCTGAAATGATAGACGAAGTAATCCTATGCCATCTCACAATCTCATCAATGTAGAGTCTAGCATAATCCTCGTCTCTGTAAGTGGACTTCACAGGGATAAAGTGAGCAGACTTGGTCATCCTGTCCACAATAACCCATATGGGGTCATGTTGTCTCCTAGTCCTCGGAAAACCAACCAAAAAGTCCATATTAATGTCCTCCCACTTCTAAGTCGGAACCTCAATAATCTGAGTAAGACCGTCAGGCTTAAGCTGTTCTGCCTTAACCTGATGACAATTAGGACACTTGGCCACATATTCTGCAGTTTCCTTCTTCATGCCATCCCACCAATAAATCTGCTTAATATCATGATACATTTTGGTGAAACCTGGATGTATGGAATATCTTGAAAAATGGGCCTCTGCAACAATCCTGGTCCGCAAATCATCCAAATTTGGCACACACGGCCTGTCCTGATACCTATTTATGTCGTCACCTCCCAAAGCGAAAGACTCATTCATCTTTATCAACACTGAGTCCTTCAGCTCCATCAACACAGGATGGAGATGCTGACCCTGCTTGACTTCAACTACCAAGGATGATTCAGAACTAGGATAAACTGAAACACTCCCACTAGTAGAGTCAACCAATTGCACACTCAGTCTGGCCACTTTGTGTACATCTTTGACTATCTATTTCTTCTCATCCTCAACGTGACCTGTGCCTCCCATGTTCATTCTGCTCAAAGCATCAGGTACAACATTATCTTTACCTGGATGGTAGTGGATATTAATGTCATAGTCCTTCACCAGCTCCAACCATCTCCGCTGACATAGATTTAACTCCCTCTGTGTGAACACGTATTGGAGACTTTTGTAGTCTGTGAACGCATCTACATGCACACCATACAAGTAATCCCTCCACAGCTTCAGTGCGAACACCACAGCTGCTAACTCCAGGTCATGAGTGGGATAATTCTTCTCATGAACCTTCAGTTGTCTGGACGCGTATGCTATCACCTTACCACCCTTCATAAGAACACAACCCAAAAAAACTCTAGATGTATCGCAATAAATGGTGTAATTCTCACCACACTTAGGCAAATTAAGCACCGAGGCTGAAGTGAGTCTTTCCTTGAGATCTTGGAAAATCTTCTCACAAGTGTCCGTCCATCCAAACATGGCCTTCTTCTTAGTCAGATCTGTCAGTGGGGCAGCAATGGAAGAAAATTCCTCCACGAACCTGCAGTAGTAACCACCCAATCCTAAAAAGCTACGGATATCTGTGGGAGTAAGAGGTTTTGGTCAGTTCTTAACAGCCTCAGTCTTCCTGGGGTCCACTTCTACACCTTGGTCAGAAACAACATGACCCACGAAGGTCATTGATCTCAGCCAGAATTCACACTTGCTGAATTCAGCATACAGCTGTTGTTGTTTAAGTACCTGCAAGGTTAGTCTCAGATGTTGTTCATGATCTTCCTTGGTCTTAGAGTAGATGAGAATTTCATCAATGAATACTATGACGAAAGAGTCAAGGTACTCACAAAAAACCCTATTCATAAGATCCAGTAATGCAGCAAGTGCATTCGTGAGACCAAATGACATAACTAAGAACTCATAGTGACCACAACGGGTACAGAAGGCTGTCTTTGGGATATCTCCATCCCTAACCTAAGCTAATGGTACCCTGAACGAAGGTCAATTTTTGAAAAGAAGCTATATCCTTGGAGTTGATCAAGTCATCTATTCTGGGAAGTGGATACTAGTTCTTAATCGTGACTTTGTTGAGCTGCCGATAATCGATACACATTCTAAGGGTTCCATTGTTCTTTTTCACAAACAGCACTGGAGTGCCCCAAGGGGATATGCTCGGCTGAATGAAACCCTTATTAGTGAGATCTTTTAATTGCATCTTCAACTCTTTGAGTTCAGCTGGATCCATTCTGTAGGGAGGAATCGAAATTGGCTTAGTATCGGGTTCTAAGACAATACCAAAGTCAATCTCTCGAGGAGGAGGGACTCCAGGCAAATCATCAGGAAATACATCTAGAAACTCATTCACAACAGGCACTGAGTCTATGGAAGGAATGTCATGATCTAAATCATTAACACTCACAATATGACATAATAACCCTTTGGACATCATTTTACTGGCCTTAAGGCTTGAAATCAAGGGATTAGGACGACTCGAGTTGTACCCCTGCCAGACTAGTTCCTCTTCATTAGGGAAATGAAATCTCACCACTCTACTACGACAATCCAAACAAGCATAACAACAGTGAAGCCAGTCCATGCCAAGAATAACATCAAAATCATGCATAGGTAACTCAACCATGTCTGTCAATATAGTCTTACCGCTTACAACTATTGGGCAATCATTGTATACTCTATCAGTTCTTACATTTTCTATTAAAGGTGTACTAACCACTAATAGGGTCATGCAGAACTTCAGGCAATATCTCAAAAGTGAGTGAAAGAAAAGGAGTGACAAAGGAAAGCGTAGACCCTTGATCAAGGAAAGCATAAACAGAAGTTGAGAATACTCGCAGCATACATGTGACCACATCAGCAGACTTCTCCTGCTCCTCCCTGCCCTTCAGGGCATAGAATTTGTTCCTATTAGGAGGCTCGGCTGCTTCTGCACCCTATGGTTTAGGCCTAGGCTGAGAATTACCTCCAGCCTAACCTCTTTGTGGAAAGTCTCTAACCATGTGCCCACTATTCCGCAACCAAAGCAGGCATTAGTGCCTTGTCTACAGTCTCCACTGTGAGCACGACCACACTTAGCACAGTTCTTTTTGGGACGCTGCATCTCACCTCCATTGCCCTTCTTGGGATCAGGTATGCCTCCTATAGGTGTTTTACTCCGCTGAGAATTAGAGTTCCCAGAACTCTACTGCCCCTTCTTGAACCTGGACTTCTCATGGACGCCAAAATTGTTTCTATGGCCTCATGGCTGGGACCTGCCTGATCTTGAGGCTTCAGCCTCCTAGCATCACGAAAGCCCTTCTTTTTGCGGCTGTCCTCTACCTGCTGGACATGCACCATCAACCTGGAGAGGTTCCATATTATCATAGAGCATCGCAGACCGACACTCCTCTACCAGATCTCAATTGATTCCTGTAAGGAACGTGCTCATCTCATCCGTGTAGTTAGATGCAAGTGAAGTAGCATACCTGGATAGTTTGACAAACTTCAGGGAATACTCCCTGACTGTCATTGATCCCTGCTTAAGGTTGATAAACTTCTCAACCTTTGCCTCCCTCATCTCCCTGGGAAAGAATCTCTCCAGGAAGGCTGTCTTAAACAGCTCCCAAGTTACCGAAACTCCTCCCAAAGCTCGGCTATCCTTCCACATCTTGCACCAAGAATGTGCGACATCCTTGAGCTCATAGGCAGCCAACTCAGCCTTCTCAATATCTGTGCCCCCCATAGCCACCAATCTTATGCACCTCATCCACGAACTCCTGGGGATCCTCTGAAGTCTTAGACCCTGTGAAAATAGAAGGATTCATCCTCGTGAAGTCTCTCAACCTGTCAGCCATGCTACGAACCGGTGGGTTTTCCCTCTAGACATCCTGCCGGTTGACCTAGGTAGTCATAGCCAGGGTCTGCATAGTGATGGCCTGTGCCATCTGGGCCAAAGATGCCCGCACCTCTGCATCAGTCAACCCAGCTAGGTTAACCGGCATAGCCAATCCTTCAGATGGAGCTTGGGGTGGAACTTGATTGCCCCCAACAACTTCACCTCTTCTCCTCTGACCAACGTTCCTCCTAGTATTCATTCTCTAAAAACAGTAAGAATTGATGTTAGAGATGCTCATAACACCAAGAAATAGAATATTAGGAAAAGCACGATAAGATCAGAAGAAGGGAAATTTTCCTACGCATCATGCAGTCTCTAATTTAGGATAGTGGTGCACCTTACTACCATGACATAAAAACTACTCAATGTGGTTGATGTGAACATATTATTTTTATAATTTAACCTAGTGCTCTGATACCAACTTTGTCACTACCGGAGTCTAGACCCCAGATGAGACCGGTGTCGTTGACCTCTCTGAGGTCGCAGACAAGCCTACTTACATCATTCTTACTTATTCAAGGTTAATTTTTGCAAAAAATTTGAAACTTCTTTTTTTTAAACATATATACTAATCATTTTATTAGGTTCATAATTGTTCACGATCAACCATCTAATGTTAAGATAATCAAGTGAAAGAAATAGTTTAATATAGCATTAAACGTATACTTGCCAAAATGGCACCAATACAATGTCTGAACAAAAAAGGAAAGAAAAGCTAGTGGAACATACTCCACTAGCTCAATCCTATGACTAATATAGAATATAATGGGCAATCATCCTCGAAAGCATGAGGGCCTACCAAGTCCGAATGAATGCTCCACGTCCAGATAGTCTCAGCGTCAACCTGTAGCTCTAGCGTCCACTTGCGCCTGCACCTAAAATTGTAGAGTTGTATAGGTTTAGTACACACTTGTACTAAGTATGGGTATATACAAGCACACACCAAGGACATGGATGAGTAAGAATAGATCTTTCCTAACAACATGATAATGGAAAGTCAATTCAGTGGACTTACCAAATTGGGATTAGGATAGTTAGTGAGCTTTCCAAATTTGGATTAAGAAAGTGAGTGAACTTTCCAAATTTGGATTAGGAAAGTCATGCCATGAGAGTAACATGCATCATCATACTAATCATATTACACACATCACATATCATTTTTCATATCATTCGTTCATATGCCATGAGACATTAGAATCATGGACTTAACATCAATACTTCCCAAAATGAGGGCTCAACATATGGGACCTCAACTAGGAAGCCTTCTTTAGCAAACACAAAGTCTATTTCATTCATTCTTTCGTACTTCATTTCATTTCATTCATAAGCTAGTGCGAACACCAGCTATACCTAGAATGTATTTTAAGACTTTCATCGGGTTCACTGTGCAATGATCAAGAATGACCTAGTGTCATTACTTAATTCTAGCTCACCTCTTCATTATCCTATCCTAACACCTTTGGTATCATTCATTTCATTATGTGCATCATTTGAGGCTGACCTCATTCATTCATTAGGAACTTTAACTTCAATCGACATAGATCATGTGAACATCATGAAATTCAGTGTCTCCCCTACACCGTAAAGAGGTGGAATCACCGACCAAAGTGACCCTAAACATGCTAGCATACATGGGAATTTAACGCCTCCAGATCCCTAATTGGCAGTATAGATTCGAAGACTAGGGTATATAAGGAGACTCATACCCGGCAAACAGGACAGTCTCATCTCATGAGAGTTACGTGAACCTCCGCCCTTCCCGAAAGAAGGCATCACCGCTCATAGCTAGTCTATCGGTGCTTAGTACAAAGTTTCATTACATTCAACTCATACGTCATGGGATGGCTTCTAGTATGAGGACATCATAGATCAATAGATGATTTCTCATCTCATCATTAGTATTAAGTGTGTTAATCTCAATACATTCATCAGAGTGTTCATAGAGACTGGTCTCTTCATTAACTTTAGACTCTCATAGGTGAGTACGTTTTGGTAACATTTACTTAGGCTCATTTGAGATTGTTCTCATCTTTTACATTAGTCTAATATCATGTTTTCACCTCATTCATTAACATTAGCATAATTGCTCTTCATAATTACTCACCCCATTTTACGTGAATGTTCATTTCATCATATGCCAATGTACTTGGCCATTTGTGTGTTTGACACTCTTGCATTCCCCTTCTAGGTTTCATCATTTCATTACATAATAATCATTTCATCGTATGCCAATGCACTTGGTCATTTATTGTGATATACACTCGTACTTAACCCTTCTAGGGTTACTTCATTTCATTACATACATCTTAGGTTTACTTATTTCTAAAAGTATGCCAGACTTATGGGTCTATATTTACAAGCAATGAGGCTTCATTCATAGTTTTTTAAGTGACTCATATCTTCCTAAGATTATGTAGTACAAGACTTATGTATCTTGTATGTATGCCAAGTTCTCGATTTCGATCTAAGTAGGTGGCATTATTCTTGAACATTTAATTCATGTATGACTTATGTATAAATACGGAAATTTGGGCAAGGGAACCCAAGTTCGAATCCCTTGGACAACACTTATATTTTTCCTTGACTTTATTTTTAGTCCTTATGACATTGGGACCCTAGATCTAGCCCCAACATCAACATTTCTTTTTAGTTTCTTTTTCTTTAGAAACTCTCTTGGCCGAGGGGTTGTGGGTTCGAACCCCCACATCCCCCTTTTGTTTTCCTATTTATTTTCCTTGTCTATTTCGCATTAACCAGGAGGTAAATAGTTGGATGAAAAAACATCTTTACCCTTGCAAAAATCCGGATTGGGACCTTCCTCAATCCAACAACCCAACTTTTGGAAGGCATATCTCCCTCATACGATATCCAAAATGCGAAAACTCTACGGCGTTGGAAAGATATATATATATTATGTTAAGAGACAAATCATTATAAATCATTCCAACGCCGTCGAGGTTGCGCATTTTGGATATCGTATGAGGGAGATATGCCTTCCAAAAGTTGGGTTGTTGGATTGAAGAAGGTCCCAATCCGGATTTTTGCAAGGGTAAAATTGTTTTTTCATCCAACTATTTCCCTCCTGGTTAATGCGAAATAGACAAGGAAAATAAAAGGGGGATGTGGGGGTTCGAACCCACAACTCGGCCAAGGGAGAGAGTTTCTAACGAAAAAAAAACTAAAAAGAAATGTTGATGTTGGGTCTAGATCTAGGGTCCCAATGTCAGAAGGACTAACAATAAAGTCAAGGAAAAATGTAAGTGTTGTCCAAGGGATTCGAACTTGGGTTCCCTTGCCCAAATTTTCGTATTTATGCATAAGTCATACATGAATTAAATGTTCAAGAATAATGCCACCTATTTATATCGAAATCGAGAACTTGGCATACAAACAAGATACATAAGTCTTGTACTACATAATCAATAATAATTCCACCTACTTAGATGCACGATTTTGGCTTTTCCTCCTGTGTCGTTTTCAGCTCATACGACGATAGCAGCACGCGTTTGTCCTTGGCAGCGTGAGATTATTCCACGTCTACGCCAAGGACATAGAGGTTGAATCCAAGCCGTCGATTATCCTTTTTCCTCTTTAGGAATAAGGTTGAAAGCTCAGATAAAAGGGTGTTTCCCCTTTAATGGTGAAAGGGTGGGATTTAAATTCAAAAGGGGACATAGAATCCCAATTCTGCCCCGACCTTTTTCTGAAATCCCCCCGCCCTCCCCGTCCGTGAAGGCCTTATTTTCTTTGCTATATAGGATCGTTGTTGATGGAAAAAAATCAGTTCCAAAATTGCGAAAGCAAGGTTTTTTACGACAACATAGCAAAATAGCAATAAAAATATACAAAGGTACTGAAATATATATATACACATTTGGTTTCCTGTTGAATTTTTTGAGCGAAAATATATTACAGTTAAAGGTAAATAGTTAAGATATATACTTAGTATTCTGAAGAAACAGAGGAAATAGTTCATCCGGTTTCGGAGGTTGATATCTCTGTCCAAAACGTCCGATTGTTACTCACGTTTGTGCTTTGTGTGGTAGAGGTTGTTGCTGCCTGCTCATTCTCCCGTCTGCTGCACTTAGAGAGGTAAAACTTCACCTACGTTCTTGCAGTTTTACTCCTCACGCAAATGCTGAAATTCGAAGATAAATTTGGTTCACTTTAGGTCCCGAATCAGTGTGTTTTTGTGTGTTTTGTGCGCTTGAAATTTCCTTCTCGCTTGTTCGAACTTTACTGACTCTGTGCGTTTGTGGACTGTTCTCTTTACCTCTCCATTCTCTTATCATTTCGTTATTAGTCTTGTTCGTTGGCTGTGGGTCAATATGTTGCTATTTTAGAGTTTCCTATTCGAGAATGTGGTCGAAGTTTGGAAGTGTAGGCAACGTGTATCTTGAAGCTGTTTCTAGCTTTAGGAATCATCACTTTTCTCGCCTTTCTTCTCAAATCTTTGTACCTGCTACCCATTCAGTTATTAAACTGTTTTATTCATGTTAGACGTTAACGGTATGATGTCTTGTCCCGTGTTGCGATTGTTTTGGGATAGTGTGTTTGAACGTGGTAAGTTTGCTTGGATCTGGATTCTAGTTTTGCCTTAAACATGATGTTAACCTGCTATCCAACGTCTCTCCCGTCTAAGTTTTATTCAAGGGTCCTTTTGTTATCATTCTTGCTCTCTTTATGTTTTGAGCTCGTTTTTACTATATCCCTGCATGCTGTCCATAAAAAAAATGAGTTATTTTTTTTTTGTGATGTGTCTAACATATTTTTTCCCTCGAAGAGGATCCCGATACTTTGAACTTCAAGGTTTAGTGGTTAAATTTTCAGCTTGGTTATTTTTTTAGATTTGCATGAGTTTGATATCATCCCTTTGTGAGTGTGAATTTAAACGAGGTCTAGGTCTCTCTTGCTTGCTGTCTTGATCATCGCCTAATGCTCAAAGCATTTTAGCAGTGCATTGTTTTCGTATGAAATTATTCGTAAGCTTAATAACATGTTTTTTTATTTTTCCTTTTACAATATATATATATATATATATATATATATATATATATTACAGTTTCTTGTTTGTCATTTGTCCTCATCTAGATAATTGGGTACAAAATCCATAGTTTATTTCACCCAGTGCTAATTACTTGCCCATCTGTAATTTTCTTCTTCTTATGTTTTGTATACTATGTGAAAGTTTATTGTGAAAATAATAAATTGCTCAAATATGACATGCCCCCCATTTTGTCTTTTTGCAATTCGATAGTGAACAAGTCATTGTGATATGCGTGTCATTTATCTTTCAGCTCTCTTTATGTATTTATCTACTTCATATCGTGTCAATAGAAATATCGAGTTAGTTTCAAGATAGGAGTCGTGTTTAGTTTAATAAAGTTTCGATTTTGGTTTAATCAGCTAAGATTGAGTTTGGTCCGTTTTGTCATTTCAATATTATGCCATTTTGTTTGAATCTCCGTATTTCGGTATCAAAGTGTTAATTCAAATATTGAAAATACATCTAACCAAATTTACCTATTTTGATCAAAGCATTATTTAATGTTATTTGTCTCGTCGAGATATGTCATTTGTTTTTCCCTCATACCGTAAGTTTATCTGGGTTTTTTAATTAATCAAATTAGCATGCATTGTTCCTCTCATCGCTGGTTTCTGGGAAGTATATTAATTGTTTCTTTTTGGCATATTTTCTCCCTTTAATGTCCCTCACTCTGCATAAAATATGTGTATTTGTATGCTAAGTTTCTTTCATATATAGTTTTAATGATATTTTATTATCTCATTCTTTTTAACTTAATATTTTATTCTGTTCTTTAATGAAAATCATTTTCTAATTCGATAATTTGTTTGTCTTTGCATGGGAAATATGTTCGAGCTTTATGGACTCCATCCTCCCATTTTCTTTTGGGACATGGAAGCCCATTTCCATTCTTTATTCGAGTCGTCCGCAAAAAGTTGACGTATAGATCCCAGGCTAAAATAAAACGGCGTACAAGCCAAGAAAATTCGAAAGATTGGGCTAGAGAGTCCATTTTAATATTTTATTTGTATTTTGTTATTTTGGGGGGCATAATCCCTCGTCATGTTTGTATTATTTAACTAGAACTTAGGACAGGTACAAGACAAAGGGGTCCAAACACCGGTCCAGGCTGACAGAAACCTGATTTGGACCCCACTCTCTCTCTCTCTCTTCTTCTCTCCCTCTCTCTCTCTCTTTGCCTTATCGTCTATTTGTTTATATTATGTGCTATTAGTTTTAAAGTTAAAAGAATCCAATCCCCGTAGAACGTCGTAACATTTAGCAACTTAAAATTGGGTCAAATTTAAATGAGTTTAATATAATAAAATTTTCAGCTAGAAGTGACATTTGGATAAAAACTAAAAATCCATTTCAAGTTTCTAATAAATTTTCAAAACTCAATAAGTCAAGTTAGACATAAAGTTTAGCCAAATATTTTTAGTTGTCGGAGAACCGTGTTTAACGAGTATTTTAGGTGCTTTAAACACCTTCCTAAAATACAATATGAATTCCTAAACCCCTTTCATGTTTTCCAATGATTTTTGTCTGTTTAAATCTTTTGAAAACAATAGTTTTCTTGATTTTTCTTTAAAAATTAAGTGACGACTCTAAAAAGTCGAAAACTCTTCGAAACAAATGTTTTTTTCCTTTTTTTGATAAAACAGAAATGGCGACTTCCGCTGGGGATAAGGAGGATTCTAATCATAAAACTAACGTTATTTGGCTATTTGTGATAAATTATTTACTTGTTTAGTTTACCTTGGTTTTAAATTCGTTGCATTTCCAGGGCATTCTTCTGCCAAACGGCAAATAGTATGCATTAGGAAAACGAAAGTTACGTGGATTTTCACGACTTTCTTCAGAAATACACAAGAATTCATTTAGAAGAATCAAACAAATAGTCGGAATGCGGTCATCCGACGTTTTTTGGTAGCTTCACCTCGATGTTTGTCCGACTTGGGTAACCGTCAACTTGAAAACTATTCTAGTAAACCTAAGATAGAGCGTAACCAAAACCAAAAATTAAGCATTAGCCTAAGACGGCTTAATACCCAAGGTGTATTAAGTCCACTTAGTAGAAAACTGCCAAAATCGTGTCTAAGGTCTTCGACCTTACGACACATCATTTTATGCGACATTTGAATGATGTACATGTGAAAACCAATTTGGGGGGGGGGGGGTAGGGAAACCTAACTAATTTCTATTTTGCAGATATGGACCGTTTTCCAAAGTTCGACATGGTTGTCTCAGCACCACCTCAACTCACGATGTTGTATGATAATTTGGATGGGGATCATAGATGAACCCTTAACAAATACGTGGGTGCATTAACAGAATTGATCAACATGAACGGTTGGCCAGAACTGGTTGAAGTCCTTACAATGTATTGAGATAGCCAAAGAATGGTGTTTCGATTCGGAACCACCGAAATTACCCCGACTTTGGAGGAGATCAGAGATTGTATAGACACGGTAGGTAATGGGATAGAAAGGAGAGCGAGAAAACAAGAAGACATCTTCATTCCTAATAAGCCTTCCGTAGAGGATATTACAGACTGGTTCAGGTTGGGAAAATTTTTTTGCCTATTGGTGCCAAGAATCCCATTTGGCATTCAGAGATCTTTATATACGATTTGGACATGCAAGCTTCTACACCACTTAAAACCGAGAGTTTAAAATCTCCTACAGAGAATGGAATGAAATTCGTCCATTAGCATTTGCTGTAGCGTTATTGGTAACAATGGTATTCCCACATGGTCCAAGTCTGAGTATCAATACTCGAGTTATAACACTCGCGCATACCTTGTTCAAAGGGTATGAGAACAAAGAGACAATAAAATACTACCCTATAGCTCCGGTCATCCTGTCCGACCAGTATCGAGCCTTGGGAAAGTGTAAGAGGGATATCGATACTTCCAAGGATGAAACTTACTCCTTCAGTGGTGGATCCTCAGCCATTTAGCAAAGGGTGCTAGGACTCGGGAGCTGCATACTCTTGACAACAAGAATACCCTTAAGGATTTGAATAAACTATTGTACTGGGCAAATATGAACAATCGGAGAACGAGGGGAAGATGGGCTCAAATTTTCTCCGAATTGAGAGAAGAGGATCTCCAATGGATGCTTGACCATTTTATCACCAAGGAAGTCGTCGTGGAAAGACGCAGACAGATTGTGCTTCCTCTCCAAGGTATTCGGGGAATTCGCCCTTATGCACCCTTTCGAGTGTTGCGACAGTTCGAAAGGAGACAAACTGTACCCAAAGAAGCATACTATGGTGCTTATGTATACGATATTGGATATGATAGAGTGCATGACGCGACTGAGATGTTCAGAGAATGGAAAAATGCCAAGCGTATGGATAAAGACACAATTGCCCCTGACCGATTCAATACTGGGTATGACAAGGGTTACAAAGAATGGTTGAAGAAGGACATATAAAACGTCTCCTTTCAAACCCCGTGTAGCTTTCGCAGCGTAACGGACAGAGAAGCCAAAGCAGTGGCCAAGCTACAAGAGTTAAAGGAAGAGGACAAAGAGGTGTACGCTAAGTTTGTCGAGAACCAAGATACTCTTGAGAGGGTTACTCAAAAGGCGGAAAGATTGAGACGTGGTTATGATGATATTGATACCATGATCAAGGAGAAAATCGAGAAGATGCGATACGAGAACTTGGAAGACAAATGACGCCTGGGTGAAGGATTCTTGGTCGTGTTGAGATATATGTTTCAGCAATATAAAACTCAGGGAGACCGCGGCGAAGCAGGATCATCTGGAGCGGCATAGTGGACTTCATCCATGCGTGGGTTTTTATATGTATTTATGTTATTTTTAGCCCCTGTGTGGTCCTGCCTTTGTTGCACTTTCAAATGGCCCCTGCGTGGGTTTGTCTTTAATATTTTATCCTCTATTTCCCCTTTTGAACATTATTGTTCACTAGTAAAATTTATTTTGGGGGGAATTGTTTATTTGGTTTAAATTCACACGTACATCATTCAAATGCGCTAGGCCTACCCTTGGCACAAAAGGGTCCCTCTGTACATTTTAAAACGCGATGTATGTGTGTTTAACTGCTTATGTTCTATGTTGCTATGAATGAGGATATCTTAAACCCACTCCTATCCAGAAATTTCCAAAGAATATACAGAAGCCACTATTGTAAATGTCCGACCAAAATTTCAAGTCTCAAGTTTCTCACTCAAAAAACCACCTCCTATACCACAAATCCTAAAACATTACTCTACCGTCTCAGGAAAGGTAAAATCACTGCTATGGACAAGGGTAAGAACATCCAGATGGAACTCACTGGAGAAGAACTACAGAGAAAGATTGAACAGATCACTCGGGAAATTCAAGAAACCAAGGAGGAAGGGCTAAGAGTCGACATGGCCACCGCAATCTACAAAGCTGCAACAGTGACGCTGGATGAGGATCTGCCATCACAGATGAAGAGAAAGAAAGATGTTGAGATAGATACAGAGGATTTGCGAGAGAAATTGGACATGCTTTGGTCGAAAGTGCAAGAAAGAGAAGCGAGAGAGACGAGGATAGATTCGGATACCGCCGCTCTGTTAGCTAAAAGCATGTCACTTGACAAGGAGCTGACAGTGGAAATGGAGAATTCGCCTCCATGAGAGAGAGGATGGCCGGACTGAGGAACAAGAACAAAGCCTTCCATAGAAATATGATTGATAAACTTCGGAAAATGGGCGAAAAATACCCCATCTACGAGCAAGGAGCCAATAGTGGTCCCTACAACGCTCACCCTGAAGCAACTGAGGAATACGACGACGAGGAAAATCGTCTACAAAACTCCATTCCTAGGTCGTCTTAAAGGGGGAGATTAATGCTGCAACAAGAACGGAAATGACTAACGTATTATCATCATTTCATCTTTTAAAAGCTCTATTGTTGCCTTTCAATTTCATTGTAATCGTAATGAACGAATGAATGAAAATGTTTTGTATTGTACTCGAACTACGTTGGGCCTGAATTCTACTTGTGAGATACGTAGGCAGCCTTCCCAGGCCCGGCCCCTATCTTTAAAAATTTTCATTCCCCCCTCCATGTTACTAGATTATACGAAGACCGGATCAACAGACGTCAAAGAGCAGCTGTAAGAAGACCGTAGCTTAACATGATTTAGCCTTTCTGAGACAGCGTCCAAAACTGAAACAAGAAAACTCCTGCTTGTTAAAAAATGTATTTCCGTTATCCTCAAACAAAACAACTTGTGTGTTTATCTGCTCTTTGTCTGATATTATATATTTTGTACTCTGAATCTGCACTGATAGATCTTCCTTTGAGTTGTTTTCCTTCTCAGGTACTTTGAAACTTATTTGTTTCGATCAAAAGCTGGCAGATCATCCTTATTTCACCAGATCAAAAGGTCCCGCAGATTCCTTCCCTAGACAAAGCTCAGATAGAGGAAAGGCAGTTATGGGGGATAATAATGAAGAAGTGAGTCTTAGTGATGTTGTGGTGGCTCAACCCACCGTAGAAGAACAGAATGAGTTGATTATGCAGCAGATTGCAGAGATGAGAGTGGAAATGCAACGAAGGCAAGATTTGGCTCCACCTGGATTAGCTGCTAACGCTGCCGATGGAAGGCCTCCAATCTATTTCCCTTCCTCAATTATGGATCCAACTCAGAACCATCCATCAACACCTGTTAGAATCCGTCGGTTGTAGATCTGACTACCCAAAATCCCCACTATGCTTCAGCATCCTACCAATTTCCACCTCCTCTTCAAAACAACCATACCCAAATGCCACCCCATCCTCAAAATACTCACCATCAAACCGATCCACCGCGACAAAATCAAAACCAAAACCATAACCAAAATGCTTTCAATCCCCAAACACCCCACCACCACTTAAATCAGAATAACAATCCCCAGACTTACCCACTGAATTATCAAACCGCTCAAAATGCTCAGAGTCCCTCTGTAGCTCAACCATTACCAAAAAGAGCCACTTTCCAAATTCACGTCCCTGCCGAGCACGATGTGCACGGTTATTAGCTGGACCACTATGAGGAACAAGAAAAGGAGTGGAGGGCAAGGGAAAATGTAAAGATTGACATGAAAAAAGAGATCAAGAAGGCCATGAAGGAGCTCCAATGCATCCCCGATATCGCCGGACTTAGTTATGAGGACTTGTGTATCCATTTAAATTTGGACCTTCCAGAAGAGTTCAAGATCCTGAAGTTTGACACCTTCGGAGGAGTGGGCAACCCTATGGCTCATTTGAGAGCCTACTGTGACCAGCTCTTGGGAGTTGGAAGGGATGAAGCTTTATTGATGCGTCTTTTCAGCCGAAGCCTGTGTGGATAAGCTCTTGAATGGTTTACCTCTCATGAAACCAGGCGATGGCCCAGCTAGAATGCATTGGCCAAAGACTTCATCAATCGATTATCTTACAACATAGAAATTGTTCCCAATCGATACACTTTGGTGAAGATGAAGCAAAAATCAACCGAAAGCTATAGGGAGTTCTCCTATGGGCGGAGAAAAGAAGCGGCAAGGGTGAGACCACCCATGACTGAGAAAGAAATCGTTGAAGTGTTCGTGCGCGTGCAAGAGCCTGAATATTATGATAGAATCATGTTGCTCATCGGAGCAAAGTTTGCCGAGATAGTCAATATTGGTGAGACTATCGAAGATGGTTTAAAATAAGGAAAGATAGCCCGTGTAGCCGCATCACCTGGATCGTCAAGGTTGTTGAAAAAGAAAAGAGAAGAAATTGCTGCTATTTCATATGAGGAAGGAAAACCCCCAGAAGCTCGTCATATTCCCAAGGTCGTTCTCGGACATCCCCAAAGTCCTACCAATCTTGATACATGCAGTCCAGTTATCCCCATAACCAGAATGATACCTCCATTTATCCAAACGTCCAAGCTCCACTATACCAATGTCCACCCCCAAATTACCAATGTTCGTCTCCCATTTACCCAAATCACCCTCCACCTTATCAAATTTCATCTCCCTACCAGGCTGTTGCTCTCAACTGTGCTAATGTGCAGCCAAGTTACCGAGCACCCCCTCTTGTTTATCAAGTCCAAGCTCCACTATATCGAAATTCCCCCCACCGAATTACCAAGCTCCATCGCCAAATTACCAAACAAATCCATATCCTAGAATCCAAGATTCCCGTCCAAATACCAGAAGTTATCAACAGGTACCTCCTCCTCAAAAAGGCAGTTATGACCCTCCCCGACTCAGATTTTAGAAGAGGCCTTCAAGGAACTTTACTGCGCTCGCTGAAAGCCGAGCAAATCTATACGAGCAACTGGCTGCGGCTGGATACATCCACCCTGTGGGGCCCAAACCTGTGGATGTCAATTCAAAATTCTACAGACCCGATCAGAGATGTGCTTATCTTTCCAACAGTGTTGGGCATGATACTGAAGATTGTATTAACCTCAAGTACAAAATTCAGGATCTGATTGATCAAGAGGTAGCTCTCCAACCGGCGACACCGAATGTCAATACCAAGCCATTGCCGAATCATGGGGGAAGCAATGTCAATATGATCGAGACAGACGAAGACTGGTGTGGAATGAAGATGATTACTCCCATCGTTCACGATGATTTGGAAAAGGTTGTTGCTTCTTTAAGCATCAAAGAGAAGAGAGAATTCGTTATTTTGACACCTGCAAAGGCTGTTGCTTTGGTACCGTCAGAAACTCTCGTCAAGCCTAAATTTGTTATTGAAACTGCTGCTGCTCAAGGCATGACCAGGTCTAGAAGATGTTACACTCCTGACGAGCTTGCTCTCGGAGGACAGAAGAAGGATCAGGCTAAAAGGCCAATAAGCAAATGAGAAGCGAAGGAATTCTGGAGAAGAATGCAACCAAAAGATTATTCTATCGTTAGGCATTTGGAGAAGACTCCAGCTCACATCTTTGTATGGGCCCTGCTAATGAGCTCTCAATCCCACAGGCAGGCCTTAATGAAAGCTCTCGATGATACGTACGTACCCGCGGGCACAAGCAGCGATAACGTGGCCGCCATGATTCACCAGGTTATTCGAGGGCACCGAATCATCTTTTGTGATGATGAGCTGCCTGTTGAAGGGAGGTCACACAACAAGGCGTTGCACATCACTGTGGTATGCCGCGAAAAGGTTGCTAACCGCGTCTTAGTAGATGATGGATCTGGTCTAAATATGTTTCCGTTGTCGATGTTTAGGCAACTAAGGTTTGACCTCGGGAAACTGGAGTAAAACTAAGTCAACGTGAGAGCCTTTGATGGGGTTCAGAGAGACACGTTTAGAGCGGTGAATTTGACCATTCAAATGGGCCCATCGGAATTTAGCGTGCAATTTCAAGTATTAGATATCAACACCAGTTACAACCTTTTTCTGGGAAGGCCGTTCATCCTTGTGGTTGGAGCCGTCCCCTGTACTCTCCATCAGATGATGAAGCTCATGTGGAAGAACGAAGAGCTGGTTATTCATGGAGAGGGGAGTCACTCTGGCAGACAGACGCCGATCATTGATGAGATATCGCGAGGTACGGACTTTTACACGGTGGAGCTGGTGAATGCCACTGGTGACGACTTGGCCCCACAGATCCCCATACCTGCCGTGTAAATGATGATAGGCACTGTGATGCTGCAGAATGGTTTTGAGCTAGGGTTCGGATTGGGAAGAGATTCCCAAGGAATTATTCAGCCTGTTCCGGTCCTCATTAAGGGATCTAGATATGGTTTGGGATACACCCACACAGATGATGACATGAAGATGAAGAAGAAAAATGATCAAGCATTGGCTAAGCCGATCCCACATCTTTATCAATCCTTTCCAATCTCGGAGTATGCCGAGCATGAAGACCTTAGGAAGGAATCTGTGACCTCTTCAAAGAAATCGATGCTGTTGTTGAGGAAGCGGTCGAGCTAGCTGGTATCCGCGATGCTGAGCCAGGGGAGGTGCTGCGGAACTAGACCTCCACGCCCATCCTGATCCCCCGAACTCCTCGGTAGAAAGGCGACATTTCATGCACATTAAAATCGGTAGTAGTCCGGATGAGGCCCGAGACCCACCATTTTGCATTTTCTTAACTGTTCAAATTTTCAAATTTTCATTGTGATGTTCAAAAAGGCAACATGGCCCTATGCCATGGCCAAAGTTTGCATTGTTTTTAAATTTGAATGAGAGCCTCTTCTATTTTCAAACTTTATTTATCTATTCATTTGTTATACTTTACTTTCCTAACTTTGTCTGTTTATGACTTAGTAACATAAGTTATAGACCTGCCAATGTCATGTCAGTTCATGAGCTAAATGAACAAAATGAGGTAGGTGATGACGAGGTTGACGATTATGAAAAAGAAAGTGAGGAACCAGATTATGTCGCCAAGGAATTTCGGCAGTTCAAAAATCAGCATAAACAAAATCTAGAGGAAACGGAAACGGTAAATTTGGGGGATCCAGAATGTGTTAAAGAAATTAAGATCAGCATCCACCTAAATGAAGCTTAGAGAGAAGGCCTAATTCATTTGCTTGCTGAATATATTGATGTGTTCGTTTGGGAAGTCGGTGACATGCAAGGTTTATGTACCGATGTCGTATCTCATAAACTGCCGATTAACTCGGGGTTCAAGCCGGTGAAGCAAAAAACTCGGGAATTCAGGGCTGAACTGAGTTTAAAGATTAAGGAAGAGATCACCAAGAATATAAAGTCCCGATTGGTGGAAGTGACGCAATATCCAACTTGGGTGGCCAATGTTGTTCCGGTTGCCAAAAAAGACGGGAAAATCAGGATTTGTGTCGACTACAAAGATCTCAACAAAGCTAGCCTGGAGGATAATTTTTCGTTGCCGAATATTCATATTTTGATTGACAATTGTGCTAGTCATGAAATACAGTCATTTGTAGATTGTTACGCAGGTTATCATCAGATTCTGATAGATGAGGAAGACGCAGAAAAAATGGCTTCCATTACACCTTGGGTGTATATCATTACAGAGTGATGTCGTTTGGCCTCAAGAATGCTGGTGCCACTTACATGAGAGCTATGACGAGCATATTTCACGACATGATTCATAAAGAGATTGAACTGTATGTGGATGATGTCATAATAAAATCCCGCGAGAGTTCGGATCACTTGACACATCTAAGGAAATTCTTTGATCATTTGCATCGTTATAATTTGAAGTTAAATCCCGCCAAATGCGCTTTGGAGTTCCAGCCGGAATGTTACTGGGATTCATAGTCAGCAGAAGTGGTATTGAGATCGACCCTTCTAGATTAAAGCAATTTAAGAGTTACCTCCACTGAAGACGAGAAAAGAGGTGTGAATTTCTTAGGGAGGTTAAACTACATCAGTCGGTTCATAGCTCAATCAACCGTGGTGTGTGAGAATATTTTCAAACTGTTGAAGAAAGACGCCCCAACAAAGTGGACTGAAGAGTGTCAGACTGCTTGTGATTCTATCTAGAACTATTTGTCCAATCCACCGGTATTGGTTCCTCTGCGAGAAGGGAGTCCTTTGTTGTTGTACCTGTCTGTCTCAGATAGTGCGTTCGGATGCGTACTTGGTCAACACGACGAGGCAGGAAAGAAGGAAAGGGCTATCTATTATATGAGCAAGATGTTTACTCCATACGAGTCTCCTTACACTCTTGTTGGAGAGGACGTTTTGTGCTTTGACGTGGCTTGCACAGAAGCTGAGACATTATTTGTCCTCTTATACTACATACCTCATTTCCAGAATGGATCCACTGAAGTATATCTTCCAGAAGGCGATGCCGACCGGAAAGTTAGCTAAGTGGCAAATGTTGTTGAGTGAATTTGACATTGTGTATGTGACTCCAAAAGCGATAAAGGCACAACTTTTTGCTGATCATCTTGCAGAAAATCCTGTTGATGAAGAGTATGAACCACTTAAGTCTTATTTTCACGATGAAGAAGTGTCATTTGTGGGTGATGGTATTTCTGAAGCATATCCAGGTTGGAGATTATTCTTTGATGGAGCGGTAAATCATCAAGGTAAAGGTATTGGAGCAGTCTTAGTGTCAGAATCTGGTCAGCACTATCCCATGGCGGCTAAGCTCCGATTTAATTGCACGAACAACATGGCCGAATACGAAGCTTGTATTCTTGGTTTGAAAATTGATATCGACATGAATGTCTATAAGTTGTTGGTTATTGGAGATTCAGACCTTTTAATTCATCAAGTTCAAGGAGAATGGGCTGTGAAGAACCCAAAGATTATACCTTACGTACAATACATGCAGAAGCTGTGCAAAAGGTTTCGCAAGATCGAGTTCAAACATACTCCCAGAATACAGAATGAATTGGCCGATGATCTTGCCACTATCACTTCGATGATTAAACATCCGAATACTGATTATATTGATCCTCTGGATATAGAACTGAAAGAACATCCAGTCCATTGTTCCCATGTTGAAGTAGAACCAGATGGCTTGCCTTGGTATTTTGATATAAAGAAGTATTTGGAGTCCGGAACTTATCCCCAAGATGCTACGCCCAATCGGAAGAAGTCGATATGCCGTATGGCTCTCAATTTCTTTTTGAGTGGGGAAATCCTGTATAGGAGGATTCCAGACTTAGGTCTTCTCATATGTGTTGATGTCGTCGAAGCTGCAAAGCTTAATTAACGGATACATGCTGGAGTTTGTGGCACGCATATGAATGGGCTCACTTTAGCAAGAAAGATCCTTCAAGTCGATTATTTCTGGATGACTACAGAGAATGATAGTTGCAAATTTGTGCAGAAATGTCGTAAATGTCAGGTGCACGGTGATCTTATCCGAGTGCCACCTCACGAGCTCAATGCTATGAGTTCACCTTGGCCATTTGTAGCTTGGGGCATGGAAGTCATAGGTCCGATAGAGCCAGCTGCTCCTAATGGACACAGATTCATTTTGGTTGCCATTGATTACTTCACCAAGTGGGTGGAAGCGACTTCATACAAGTCGGTAACCAAGAAAGTTGTAGATGATTTTGTTCGCAACAATTTGATATGCAGGTTTGGAGTACCAGAATCCATTATTACCGATAATGGTGCAAATCTCAACAGTCACTTGATGATCGTCCCCAAATGAACGGAGCTGTAGAGGCGGCCAATAAGAATATCAAAAAGATTTTGAGGAAAATGATTGACAAGCATCGAGGTTGGCATGAGATGTTACCATATGCTTTATTGGGTTATCGAACGACTGTCAGAACATCGACTGGAGCTACGCCATACTTGCTAGGGTATGGGACAGAAGCAGTCATACCTGCCGAAGTTGAAATACCATCCTTGAGAATAATCCAAGAAGCTAAGTTCAGTAATGCTGAATGGGATAGCAAGAGAATTGATCAGTTGACCTTGATCGACGAGAATAGGATGGTCGCCGTTTGTCATGGTCAACTATATCAACAGAGAATGATTAGTGCTTTTCACAAGAGAGTAAGAGCCAGATTTTTCAAAGTTGGTCAGTTGGTCCTTAAGCGCATTTTCCCTCATCAAGCCGAATACAAAGGAAAATTTGCGCCAAATTGGCAAGGACCCTACATGGTTCGCAAGGCATTATCCGGAGGTGCTTTGGACTTGTTGGAGATGGATTGCACCGCATGGCCGAAACCAATCAACTCGGATGCTGTTAAGAGATACTACGTGTGAAGCTTCGGTTTACGTTTCTGTTGTTCACTCGTAATCATTTTGTTTGCTTGTATTTGTTTTGCATAATTTTTTATCCCTTTGTAATGAACTACGTCTGACCTGAATTCTCAAGAATGAGATATGTAGGCGGTCTATGTCGGCCTCGGTCACCCCATTTATTCCCTTTAACTATTTCTTTGTATTTGAACTAGGTTCGACCTGAATTCTCAAGAATGAGATACGTAGGCGGCCTATGTCGGCCTCGGTCGGTTTCATTTTAATTTTTTTATTGTTGTTAACCTTGAGGAAGAACTACGTTTGACCTTATTCCTGCTTTAACGGGATACGTAGGCGCCACAAGGGTTCGGTCATATCTCCCGTAAGATTTCTATTCCTCTTTATAATAGAAACTGGGACAGAATTTTGAGAGGGACTCAAAAATTCTCGAGAAGAAGATCCTTCCTCAGAAAATCAAGACTGAAGATGTCTCGAGATTTGTAACTGGAACATAATTTTTTGAGAAGATCTCAAAAATTCCGCAATCTACTCATTTACAGTGGAAAGATAAGCAAGACAGTTAACTGGGACAGAAATTTTGAGGATGGCCTCAAAATTTCAGCATGGTTTATCTACAAGGTCGAAGAGACTATGAAAAATCCCCAGCGAATAATCAGATATACCTCCGAGCATCAGACTCAAAGAAGTTTGTTAAGCCTTATATGACATGACTTGGAAGAGACTTTTTTAGATTTTATTTCTCAAAAATTAATTTCTCTTGAATTTTACTTTTTATGTTTCATGTGTTTTGGCATATAGCATTTTGTCTTAGCTATCAAGAGTCGGGAGATCGGGAAATCAACCGAAAATAGCGGGACAAGAAGCACAAAACTGAAGAAATTGACACAGATTAGTTCGTTTTTAAAACTAACAATTTTTCTGTGGATGTAGGTTTATAGATTTGCTTTATAATCAACAAAGTCTTACGATATATGAATATGGAGAAGTCAAAGGAGGAGAAGACTATCCCAAAATCAATAGCTTTCCTAGAAGCAGGAATCATTTTATATCGCTTATGTCGGAGATTTGGGAATATGATTGTTTATTTCAATCAATTTCCAACAACATGATATTTATAAAGAACGTCCAGCTAGATTCGAAGGTGAATCAAGCAAAAATGTCAAGAAAGAGTTTACGGTTCCGTAGAGGATGTCATTTGCATCATAGTGTTAGATATGATACTATGCATTACCCGGAGCGGTCAGTTATTTTATTATCTATGAAGACGATATACTATTTAGAAGTTGTTTTACCGTTATCATCGTTGAAGGCAATATGATTATTCATGCATCGCGAAAGAACATGCATCGCGAGTCAATATTTATGCATTGCGGAAAACCATGCATCGCGAGTCAATATTCATACATCACGGAAAACCATGCATCGCGAGTCAATATTCAAGCATCGCGGAAGACCATGCATCGCGAGTCAATATTCATGCATCGCAAAAAGATTTCATACCTCGTGGAAATTTATGCATCACGAGAAGATTCCATGCCTCGTAGAAATTTATGCATCACGAGAAGATTCTACGCCTCGTTGAAATTTATGCATCGCGAGAGGATTTCATACCTCGTCAAAATTTATGCATCGCGAGAAGATTTCATACCTCAAAGAGATTTATGCATCACGAGAAGATTCCATGCCTTGTCGAAATTTAGGTATCGCGAGAAGATTTCATATCTCGCACAAGTTTATGCATCACGAGAAGATTTCAAACCTCGTCAAAATTTATGCATCGCGAGAGGATTTCATACCTCACAGAGATTTATGCATCACGAGAAGATTCCATGCCTTATCGAAATTTAGGCATCGCGAGAAGATTTCATACCTCACAGAAATTTATGCATCACGAGAAGATCCCATGCCTCGTTGAAATGTATGCATCGCGAGAGGATTTCATGCCTCGCAGAAATTATGCATCGTGGGAAAATTTCATACCTCGTAGAAATTTACGTATCGCGAGAAGATATTCATGCCCCGCAATAAGGCATGCACTACCAAAAAGGGGGGAAATCGTGCATCACTAGAGAAATATTTATTCATCTGCATCGACTGCATCCTTTCATTTTGATAGAAGTAAACATCACGAAGAGCATCGAAGACGACGTCAAGAGAATTACTAGCACCCCGCATTAACTTTCCTTTATGTTGACATCAAATTAAGAATACATTGAAGATTATCTTGCGAACACAAGATATAATCTTTATTTGCTTTACGTCAAACCGATCGAGTTGACGTTAAATGTCGAGGAGAACAATTAAGTGTTGACACGGTGCGAACAACATCAAAAAGGATGCAGCACAACGTGGAACTTTATCTTACCAGCGAACTGGGATAAAGTCCAAAGAGGAATGTCAAACTCTTAGGACGCGAGCAGAGGAGCGACTTCAACCACAATAACACCACACCCCTATCAGAAGGCATGTGGGTTTTTCTTTAATTTTGTCAGTTTCGGTCTCACATCCGAAAATTTTTGTGTCTGCCGGAAGCAAGTTTCCAATCTGAGTGATGGTACACTTAGAGGTTTGGAAATTATGTCTGTATAAGTTCTTAACGAGGGGGTGTGAAGCGCGCCACATTCATGGCTAAGAGGTTACAAGCCTCTTTTTTATACTCATTTAATTTGTCGCTTGTCCAGAACCAAAGGTTATATAGCATAATAAATTTCCTTTTCAAACGATCGAGTCAAACTACAGACAGCCTGATTCCTAGTTTAAGGATATGTAGGTGAGCTCGATGTCAAAGCTCGGCTGTATTCCAACATTCGCTCTTAAATCTTATTCTCGGGCATGACGGCCCCTTCATATTTGGTGCCGAGGTGACCTTTAAATTCTTTCAAAATCGTGCGTTAAATCAAGCTTGTTCGAACTTCAGTGTCCTGACTTCTCGTATATCATTAGATAGGTAGTAAACCCATTTCCAGGGCTCGGCCATAATTCCTAAAGTCCGTACCAAAATCTTTTTCAAAAGATGAAAGTGTGGTCAGTCAAAATTGGTCTGGTCAATTTCATTTTCCTCGAATTTCTTGCATCATTCCAAGCAAAATGAGGGACGATTGTTGACACCCAATTTTGACCCCCTCCCCAGATGGAAGTTAATTATCGAGCTTCTTCAATTTCAAACGATTTAAAATGATTTGTCTCTTAAAATATTTTATATATATATATATGTATATATATATATACATATATATATGTATATGTATGTGTATATATATATACACATATATATACATATATATATACATATATATATACACACATTTAAAATGATATACAATTTAAAATGATTTGTCTCTTAAAATATTTTATATATATATATATGTATATATATATATACATATATATATGTATATGTATGTGTATATATATATACACATATATATACATATATATATACATATATATATACACACATTTAAAATGATATACAATTTAAAATGATTTGTCTCTTAAAATATTTTATATATATATATATGTATATATATATATACATATATATATGTATATGTATGTGTATATATATATACACATATATATACATATATATATACATATATATATACACACATTTAAAATGATATACAATTTAAAATGATNATATATATGTATGTATATATGTCAAAACAATTTATTTATATATATATATATATATATATATATATATATATTATATAATCATAATATTATATAAAAGTCAAATATTGTCTCAAAATTTTGATTTAAATAAATTGTTTTGACATTTAGTTTGATTTGAGAAATAATGGATATTTTTTAGATTATCTATGGTTATGTTATGTCGTTTAAATTAAGAAGCTTATTTATTAACTTACACTAATTCATCCTATTTGTTCATTTTAGAGGAATTTGCCAAATGACTCTATTCGGCTAATTAATAATTTGAAAAATCAAATCTCGGGCTCCCGTTCACAATGCCCTTCTCTTTTTCCCAATTCAAATCGGTCCATTTTGGGGCCCCTTTCCTTTTACCCAACCCAATGTATTTTTATCTTAAAGAAACCCAAAATCCCAGCCCACCAAGGAACTATTGATACCCATCCCACTTTTTCCTCCTCACAGAGGATCCATCCCAATTTCCCATAATTAAGACCCGGCATCCCATTCAATCCCGAATAAGCAACCCGATATCCGTTAAACTGACCCATCTCTTTACACCATTTTCGGCAAAAGAACTCCAGAACATGCAATTCCCAACCGCGTGAAGGAGAAGAACCAAAAGTTATGCACGGAAAAGCAGCAACAATGCAGAGAGAAGCCTTGCACGATTTTGGCTTTTCCTCCCGTGTCATTTTCAGCTCATACGACGATAGCAACACTCCTTTGTCCTTGGTGGCATGAGATTATTCCACGTCGACGCCAAGGACATAGAGGTTATTGGAATTACATAAGTCCAATAAGTAGTTAAGTTTGTTAGTATTAGTTAGTTAGAAGTCATGAAAGTAGTTAGGCAACTTGTAGTTAGTTGTAACTAACTTCAACTCCAAAAGTGTGAACAAATAGAATAACATGATTCCTATAAATAGGAATCATTATTGTATACAGCATATATGAAAATTCTCTGTTTCTTCTTCTTCTTCTAGATTTTCTTACTGCTATTTCCTTAGAGTTGCAGAAATTTGCAACAATGGAGTATTAACTCCATGATCATACAAAATCTATCATAGTATCAGAGCAGGCGTAACTAGGACTAGTTTGATTTCAAATTTTTTTTTCCGCAAAGTAATTTTTTGAAGCTCAGATTTAGCCATGGCAGAACTTACTGTAGCAACTCTTGGACACAATCATCCACTCTATCTGCAGCCTTCAGACATGTTGGGTGTTGCATTGATCACAACAAAGCTCACAGGACCTGAGAATTATGGTCTTTGGAGCAGGTCGATGAGATTAGCACTGTTGGTGAAAAATAAGATAGGCTTCATAGATGGAACTTGTTTGAAGAGTATGTACAAGGATGAATTAGCAGTTCAATGGGAAAGATGCAATACAGTGGTTCTTTCATGGATTAGTAGCACAGTAGCAAACAATATGTTCATAACAATAGTATATGCATCTAATGCAAAAAGAGTTTGGGAAGATTTCAAGGAGAGGTTTGATAAATCTAATCTCACTAGGATCTATCAACTCTGGACAGAAGTAGCCACATTAAAGCAAGGTACGGATTCTGTAACAGAGTATTATTCTAAATTGAGGGATTTATGGGATGAATATGATGTATTGGTGCCCTCACCATCATGTAAATGTGATGATGCTAATCCTTATATTGAGCATTTACATCAACAAAGATTGATAATGTTCTTGATGGGGTTAAATGAGACTTTCAGTCATGTGAGAAGTGATTTGTTGCTGAAAAGTGAGGTACCTACCATTAACCAAGCTTATGCAACTGTAATTCAAGAGGAAAGCCAAAGAGTATTAGGTGTAGTGGATTCAAATAAAGAGCCACTTACTATGATGGCAGGAAGAGCACAAGGACAAGGATACAAAGGGAAGAAGGGACCAGGCAATAACAATACTGGATGTGAGATCTGTGGTTTCAAAAATCATGTAACTGAAAAGTGCTACAGGCTAGTAGGATATCCTTCTGACTTCAAGAGTAAGAGGAAGCAATCAGATTCTAGTGGATCATACCAGAACAACACTGAAGGTTTTAGATCACATGGATCTTACAGTAGTAATACTTACAGCAACACTGGTAACTTTAAGCCATATGCTAACAATGCTTCAATAGATAAAAAGAGGGAGGAATCTGAATTCACAAAGAAAGAGTACAATCAAATGAAGAATCTGTTACACAACAAAGAACCAAGTGACTGCAAGGCTAACTTCACAGGTAATGTTTCTTTACAGACTAAATCATCTGCATATGACTGGATAATTGATTCAGAAGCTACTCATCATGTTGCTTCATATGAGGAGCTCATGTATGAATTGAAAAACACAAGGAATGAAACTCAAGTACAGTTCAGTTGCCAACAGGAAGCAGAGCTCAAGTGAAACATACAGGCAATTCAGTCATTTTTGGAAATCAGATAGTGAAGGATGTACTTCATGTACCTGATTTTAAGTTCAATTTACTATCTGTGGCAAAACTCACCAAGGAATTATCTTGTAGTGTGAGTTTCTTTCCTCACTTTTGTGTACTGCAGGAACTTTACAGTGGCAAGGTGATTGGGATTGGTAGAGGTTGATGGTTTATACTTACTACAAAGTACTATTAGAGCAAGGGTTAATTCAGCTTCAACATCAATAAAGGGTGCAAGTTTGGCTGACTTGTGGCACTTCAGACTTGGACATCCACCTATCAAGGTTATGGAACAAATACCTTCTCTTAAGAAGTATTTCAACATCACCACATACAGTTGCTGTCAGATATGTCCAGTGGCAAAAGAATGTAGATTGAGTTTTCCTACAAGTAATTCTAATCAACTAATATTTTTCAACTTCTTCATGTTGATCTCTGGGGACCTTACAAAGTTCTTACCCATGATAATAAGCAGTATTTTGTGAAAATTGTTGATGATTTCAGTAGATTTACTTGGCTTTGTCTAATTCAACACAAATCAGATGTGCACATTATATTGAAAGACTTTATGTTGATGGTTAATACACAATTTGGTGTTAAAGTTCAAGTTGTAAGAACAGATAATGGCACTGAGTTTTTTTAACTCTAAATGCAGTATTTTGTTTTCTTCTCTTGGAATAGTTCATCAAAGTTCATGTGCTGATACACCTCAACAAAATAGTGTTGTTGAAAGAAAGCATAGACACATATTAAATGTAGCCATAGCACTGAAGTTTCACAGTGAAATTCCTATCAGATTTTGGGGAAATTGTGTTAAAGCTGCAGCTTATCTGATAAACAGAATGCCTACAACTGTATTACAAGGGAAGTCACCATATGAACTTCTATATAAACGAGCACCTAATCTAGAACATTTAAGGGTGTTTGGATGTTTATGTTTTGTATCTGTTTTGCCAAGGAGAGATAAATTTGCTCCAAGAGCAACAAGATCAGTCTTCATTGGGTACTCAGAGACACAAAAAGGATACAAAGTCATGGATTTGGAGACTCGTGTCATATCAGTGAGCAGCGAGGTTATATTCATGGAAAATTCATTTCCTTTCAAAGATTTTATCACAGAAGAAGTATCATCATCCACATATCATACTGTTCCCATACAAATGGATATGTTTGATCATGCAGATGCTAATATACCTTCAAATTCTGTAGATTCTATTGAAGAACATGTTGAGGAGATCAATCCCATACAATCAGAAGTTGCTCCTTCTTTACAGAATAATCTGTTGGAGCCACAACATAATGATATAACAAGTGATGGTGATCTTGCACCTGCTAGAAGGACTGCTAGACATTCTAAGCCTCCTCTTTGGCATAAAAATTACTTAGTTTCAACTAAGTCCAATATGACTTGTTTATATCCTATTGCTAATAATTTGTCCTATGAACTCTTGACACCATCTTATCAAAGTTTTATCAAGGGATTCTCAGTTATAGTGGAACCGACCAGCTTCAAGGAAGCCTCCAAACATCAACAATGGGTGGATGCAATGCAGTCTAAAGTAGCTGCTTTAGAGCAAAACAATACCTGGGCAATAGTGGATTTGCCATCTGGTAAACATCCTATTGGTTCAAAATGGGTTTATAAAGTTAAACTTAAGGCCAATGGTGAGGTGGAAAGGTACAAGGCTAGGTTGGTTGCCAAAGGCTATAATCAACAAGAAGGATTGGACTATCATGAAACTTTTTCCCCAGTAGCTAAGATGGTCACAGTGATAACTGTGATTAGTGTTGCAGCGTCCCATGGTTGGCCTTTTTTTCAAATCGATGTCCATAATGCTTTCCTTCAAGGTGATCTTACTGAAGAAGTGTACATGGACTTGCCTCAGGGATTTCAGAGGCAGGGGGAGAACAAAGTCTGTAAATTGTTGAAGTCTTTATATGGCTTGAAGCAAGCTTCTAGGCAATGGAACCTTAAGCTAACTGAGGCTCTAGTTACTGCTGGTTATTCTCAAAGTTCTTATGATCATTCTCTTTTCACAAAGAGAGTTGGAGATGATATTACAGCAGTGTTGATCTATGTAGATGATCTTCTTATAACTGGAAATAGCAGTGTTTTAATTGAGGATCTAAAGGCTACATTACATAATAACTTCAAAATCAAATATCTTGGTGATCTAAAGTATTTTCTTGGTATTGAAGTACTAAGATCAAAAAATGGTATTGTTCTTAGCCAAAGAAAGTATGCACTGGAGTTGATTTCAGACTGTGGTCTTGGAGGTTCAAAACCAGCAAGCACACCTTGAGAATCAGGTGTCAAATTAACTACTGTTGAATATGATGAAGCCATTGCAAAGACAGATTATCCTTTATATGCAAATGTTACTGCATATCAGAGATTAATTGGTAGGTTGTTATACTTGACAACTACTAGGCCAGATATATGTTTTGCAGTACAAGTTTTATCACAGTTCATGCAAAAACCTAAGGTGTCTCACTGGGAAGCTGCATTAAGATTGGTAAGATACATTAAAGGATGTCCAGGACAAATAATGCTACTTAGCAGTGAAGACAGCAATGAAATGGAGGCATTCTGTGACTCAGACTGGGCATCATGCCCAAACACAAGAAGATCAGTAACAGGGTATGTAATCAAGCTAGGGAATTCACTCATTTCTTGGAAATCCAAGACGCAACATACAGTCAGCAGAAGCTGAGTATAGGAGCATGGCAGCGGCAGTATCAGAAATATCATGGTTACTTGTAGTACTAAAAGAACTTAATGTGAATGTGATAGTTCATGTAAAATTGCACTGTGATAGTAAGGCTGCAATTCAAATTGGAGCTAATCCTATTTTTCATGAAAGGACCAAGCACATTGAGATTGATTGTCATTTTATGAGGGAAAAAATCAAAAATGGTATGATACAAACAGAATATATCAACACAAAGGAACAATTAGCAGATCTTCTAACCAAAGGACTGGGAGTTACTCAACATCTTGGACTGATAAACAAGCTTGGAGTCTTCAATGTCTATAGAGATTCCAGCTTGAGGGGGAGTATTGGAATTACATAAGTCCAATAAGTAGTTAAGTTTGTTAGTATTAGTTAGTTAGGAGTCATGAAAGTAGTTAGGCAACTTGTAGTTAGTTGTAACTAACTTCAACTCCAAAAGTGTGAACAAATAGAATAACATGATCCCTATAAATAGGAATTATTATTGTATACAACATATATGAAAATTCTCTGTTTCTTCTTCTTCTTCTTCTAGATTTTCTTACTGCTATTTCCTTAGAGTTGCAGAAATCTGCAACAATGGAGTATTAACTCCATGATCATACAAAATCTATCAGAGGTTGAATCTAAGCTGTCGATTCTCCTTTTTCCTCTTTCGAAATAAGGTTGAAAGCTCAGATAAAAGGGTGTTTCCCCTTTAATGGTGAAAAGGTGGGATTTGAATTCAAAAGGGGACGTAGAATCCCAATAACATAGCAAAATAACAGTAAAAATATACAAAGGTACTGAAATATATATATACACATCTGGTTTCCTATTGAATTTTTTGAGCGAAAATACATTACAGTTAAAGGAAAATAGTTAAGGTATATACTTAATATCCCGAAGAATCATAGGAAATAGTTCGTCCGGTTTCGGAGGTTGATATCTCTGTCCAAAACGTCCGATTGTTACTCACATTTGTGCTTTGTGTGGTAGAGGTTGTTGCTTCCTGCTCGTTGTCTCTTCTGCTGCACTTAGAGAGGTAAAACTTCATCTACGTTCTTGCATTTTTACTCCTCATGCAAATGCTGAAATTCGAAGATAAACTTGGTTCACTTTAGGTCCCGAATCAGTGTGTTTTTGTGTGTTTTGTGCGCTTGAAATTTCCTGCTCGCTTGTTCGAACTTTACTAACTCTGTGCGTTTGTGGACTGTTCTCTTCAACTCTCCATTCTCTTGTCATTTCGTTATTATTCTTGTTGGTTGGTTGTGGGTCAATATGTTGCTCTTTTAGGGTTTCCTGTTCGAGAATGTGGTCGAAATTTGGAAGTGTAGGCAATGTGTATCTTGAAGCTGTTTCTAGATTTAGGAATCATCACTTTTCTCGCCTTTCTTCTCAAATCTATGTGCCTGCTACCTATTCAGTTCTTAAACTGTTTTATTCATGTTAGACGGTAACGGTATGATGTCTTAACGCCGTGTTGCGATTGTTTAGGGATAGTGTGTTAGATACGTGGTAAGTTTGCTTGGATCTGGATTCTAGTTTTGCCTCAAACATGATGTTAACCTGCTATCCAACGTCTCTCCCGTCTAAGTTTGATTCAAGGGTCCTGTTGTTATAATTCTTGCTCTCTTTATGTTTTGAGCTCGATTTTACTATATCCGTGCATGCTGTCCATAAAAAAAAAGAATTTTTTTTTGTTGATGTGTCTAACGTATTTTTTTCCCTCAAAGAGGATCCGGATACATTGAACTTCAAGATTTAGTGGTTAAATTATCAGGTTGGTTATTTTTTTAGATTTGCACGAGTTGGATATCATCCCTTTGTGAGTGTGAATTTAAACGAGGTCTAGGTCTCTCTTGCTTGCTTTCTTGATCATCGCCTAATGCTCAAAGCATTTTAGCAGTGCATTGTTTTCATATGACATTATCCGAAAGCTTAATAACATGTTTTTTTTTGCTGTTCCTTTTACAATATATATATATATATATTATAGTTGCTTCTTTGTCATTTGTCCTCGTCTAGATAATTGGATACAAAATCCATAGTTTATTTCACCCATTGCTAATTACTTGCCCATCTGTAATTTTCTTCTTCTTAAGTTTGGTATACCATGTGAAAGTTTACTGTGAAAATAATAAATTGCTGAAATATGACATGCCCCCCATTTTGTCTTTTTGCAATTCGATACTGAACTAGTCATTGTGATATGCCTGTCATTTATCTTTCATCTCTCTGTATGTATTCATCCACTTCATATCGTGTCAATAGAAATATCAAGTTAGTTTCAGGATAGGATTCGTGTTTAGTTTAATATAGTTTCCATTTTGGTTTAATCAGCTAAGATTGAGTTTGGTCCGCTTTGTTATTTTAATATTATGCCATTTTGTTTGAATCTCCGTATTTCGGTATCAAAGTGTTAATTCAAATATTGAAAATACATCTAACCAAATTTTTAGATGGCCTATTTTGCTCAAAGAGTTATTTGATGTTATTTGTCTTTTCATGATATGTCGTTGGTTTTTACCTCATACCATAAGTTCATCTGTTTTTTTTAATTAATCAAATTAGCATGCATTGTTCCTCTCATCGCTGGTTTCTTGAAAGTATATTAATTTTTTCTTTTTGGCATATTTTCTCCCCTTTAATGTCCCTCACTCTGCATAAAATATGTATACTAAGTCTTAACGATGTTTTTCTTTCATATATTGTTTTAATGATATTTTATTATCTCATTCTTTTTTTCTTAATATTTTATTCTGTTCTTTAAGGAAAATCATATTCTGATTCGATGATTTGTTTTTCTTTGCATGGGAAATATGTTCGAGCGTTATGGACTCCATCCTCCCATTTTCTTTTAAGACATGGAAGCCCATTTCCATTCTTTATTCGAATCGTCCCGCGAAAAGTTGACGTATAGATCCCAGGCTGAAAGAAAACGGCATACAGGCCGAGAAAATTTGAAAGATTGGTCTAGAGAGTCCATTTTAATATTTTATTTGCATTTTGTTATTTTGGGGGCATAAGCCCTCGTCATGTTTGTATTATTTAACTAGAACTAAGGACAGGTACAAGACAAAGGGGTCCAAATACCGGTCCAGGCGGACAGAAACCGGATTTGGACCCAACTCTCTCTCTCTCTCCCTCTCTCCCTCTCTCCCTCTCTCTCTCTCTCTCTTTGGCTTATCGTCTATTTGTTTATATTATAAGCTATTAGTTTCAAAGTTAAAAGAATCCAATCTCCGTAGAACGTCGTAACATTTAGCAACTTAAAGTTGGGTCAAATTTAAATGAGTTTAAGATAATAAATTTTTCAGCTAGAAGTTTCATTTGGATAAAAACAAAAAAATCCATTTCAAGTTTCTAATAAATTCTCAAAACTAAAAAAGTCAGTTAGACATAAAGTTTAGCCAAATATTTTTAGTTGCCGGAGAACCGTGTTTAACGGGTGTTTTAGGTGCTTTAAACACCTTCCTAAATTACAATATGAATTCCCGAACCCCTTTCATGTTTTCAAATGATTTTTGTCTGTTTAAGTCTTTTGAAAACAATAGTTTTCTTGATTTTTCTTTAAAAATTGAGCGGCGACTTTAAAAAGTCGAAAACTCTTTGAAACAAATATTTTTTCCTTTATTCGATAAAACATACTCAACTCAGAAGTACTCAAGGATTAGATACTCAACTTAGAGATTAGATACTCAACTCAAGATTAGATACTTTTAATCAACGATTAGATACGTAACTTCAAAGATATGATACTCGAGTCAATGAATCACAAATCTACTCAAGATACTCAACTTATGGTACTCAACTCGAAATACATAAATCCTGATACTTAACTGAACTCGTTTCAATATAAAGCAGTTTAAAATAAGTGCAATATAAAGAAAATATTATTTGAAAATATGATGTTAACTAAACTCATTTCAATATAAAAGACATACTATGCTCCCTCTCGAAGTCTACTTGTGCAATGCATGAATGAAGTCCCATGCGCCCATTCATACTAAGAAGAGCCCCACGAGGAACCATGCAATTACTACAGTGGAGTTTCTCTAATCGAAAATCACCACTATGAGACTACGTGGTGATACAACGTCTTGCCCAGGCTTCCAGAACTATCCTATACTTTGTCGTCATATAGAACGCTTAACTTAAGTGATCATTTGAAAAGTATGACCCTTTGATGCCTATGTTGGCTACATGGTTTATGGACACTTTACTTCATATGAACTCGCATCCCCATATGGATGCTCAATACTACTATAAAAATCATACTTAGCTCATATGTTTCTCAAACAACATTTTTCAATTGGTTTGAGATAATTACATAAAATTAGCTTAAAATCTCTCTTTTGGAATAAATGTTCTCTTTCTTTATCAAATGTGAAAACAACATTTTTAAACTCTTTGGGAATACATAATCCCCATATACTTCTTTGAAGAAATGACTTCAATCTTAAACAATACTTTTTACTCAACTTGAACTTTTAAGTATTTAAAACAATGTGAAAACGTTTGTGAAAGACTTTTGAAAAGTTTATAAACTTTTCTTTGACTTGATCTTAACTTCTCTTGACTTTGATATTAAGTTTCCTTGAATTGGATTATCAATTTAAGGTTTGTGATCTGATTTTATGGATAATTTCATGATGTTCAACTTGGAGGGTTCATGTAGAACTATGATCATGAACTACTCAACTCAAGGACTCAAAGTCACTTCTCATCTTAAGATTCTTCGACTTATAGGATTCATGTGTAGGGCATGAACAATTCAACTCGAGGAGTCCATGGGAACCATGTTATAATCCCATGATTAGATCTATAAACTCAAATATGTTAGAAACTTATTACTCAAGACTTAGAACTTTGAGATGCAACTCCTCTAAAAGATACTCAATATATGGAGTCCATTCGGAATTTATGGGCATAATTGACTCGACTCGAAGGTATACATACTACATGGAACTCATGTATACGACTCTTGTCATTCCCTTACTTACTTCCTCTAAATTTAGTTCAAATTGATAGTTGATCTCGAGGATTTCCAATTGAGCTCCAAGACTTTCTTGAACTCTACTCTTAATTGTCTCTTGAATGTGAATTATGACTTCAAGAGTTATGATTCATGATATGAAGGATATCAATAATATAGACCAATTTGATAATTAGGAATAGAACTTTTAAAATAAACATGAACTCAAGAACTAAAAATAAACATATCTCGACAATACTCAAATCTAGGCATAGAATCCTAGATTATTCTTTTATTGATCTGAAAGTTGATGTAGGGCGTGGGGACGAACTAGTCCAACACTATGGTAGACTTACATAAAGAATCTTGAATAATCTTTAATAAGAACTTTATTAAAAGCCTTCAATCCCTAGGTTGAAGTTAAACAATCAAGAAAACCTTTCTTGTGATTCTTAAATTAATTTCTTGAAATCTTAATAACCAAGAATTATGATTTTCATTAGTGAACATGAAAATATGAATGTTTTTAGATTTTTATTAGTCTAAAAATGCGTTTATGAATCTCTTGTAGGTAAAAAGACAAAAAAACTATTTTAAATATTTTCCCGTTGACTAATTCGTAACAGCAATGTATATGTTACTAAAATCGTCATAACTTTTTACTCAGAAATTGGATTGACGCGAAATTGGTGTCGTTGGAAAGTAGATTCAAATTATTTTAATTTGATAGGCTATGACTCACGTAACTCTTTAAATTCCAAGATATATGGTCATTTAAAGTTTACCCAAGTAGAATCATACATCAAAACTTAAGGAAACTTGAAGAACACTTGCCAAGAACTTAAATCGTTAAACTTCAAGAACGAAATTAAGCTGACCAAAGGCTGTGATATATTATGGACCTAACATAGGTCACATAACTCACGGCATAATATATTTGTTTAGTGAGTGAACTAACCCAACACTATGGAAGCTTACGTACATCAAAGAACTAGGTTTTTGGCGAAATCTTGAATTTCTTGAACGAACGCTTTGATCCTTTCCTCCACTTTTCTCTTCTTTTCTCTTCTTGAACTCTCAATTAAAACTCTAGTCTTGTATTAGGATTATAAATGTGAACCTAATAGGATTAGACCCCTAAAATATTACTAAAAACCAAAATATCCCTCACTATTTTCGGCTAACTTACTTGACTGGACAACGTAACTTCAAAAGGTCATTTCTCACTCATTCTATCTCGAAACTTAGCAAACTTTGTGGAGTTGGAAAGATAATTCAAAGATCATTACTAAGGTATCTTTTAGAACACCTTACTCATCCTGTTATTGGAGTTATGGTCATTTAAAGTTGACCCAAAACTCATACTTAGCTTAACTCTCCAAATTTCCGATTTTTGTTCTTTCCAAATTAGTTCTTTTTGGTACTAAAGGTGCTATATCTGGTCGCCTGACATTAATAATTAATATTTTTTTAATTCTTTGGTAAAATCTCATTCACTACGAGGAACGGTTCAAGTATTAGCTCAAAATATTTTCGGGGTGGTACAACCTACGACTGCGGACTGTAAAATTAGATTTAAGTAGTCTAGTGAAAGGTCTAAACGACGTTGAAGGAACAAAATTAGAATGTACTTAATAAAGATACTTAGAGGAGTACTAACTGTCAAAGGACATCTACTTCATTCGAATATGATTTTGTAACATTTCTTTTGTTTTCTGTAGATTCATCATTTTGGACAAATGGTGTCAATAGGGAGATTCGTTCAATATTGAGCAATCCTATTGGAAGTTAGTTGAACTTCCTCTAGGAAATAAACTTTTGAGTTCCAAGTGTATCCTCAAAAAGAAAATAATAGTCGATGAAACAGTTGAAAAATATGAAGCAAGACAAAAACAAGGTCTTGTTCTTTTTGACACATAATCTCCAGTAACTAGAATTACATTTATTTAGATGTTAATTGTGTTAGCTGTGGTATATGAACTCCAAATTCATCAAATGAATGTGAAAAATACTATTAAACATAGAATTGGAGGAAGAAATTTACATGGAAAAACTCAAGAGTTTTATGGTTCCTGGTAAAGAAAAGAAAGTGTGCAAAGTTATTAAGTCACTTTATGAACTAAACGAACACCCAAATGATGACATAAGATATTTGAACAAACCATGTTGACAAATGGATTTAAAAATGATGGTGGAACTGATAAATGTGGTTACATTAAAATCACAAGATTATTGTTTGTATATTGATGGCATGTTGATGATTTGTAAACACATTAATGAAATAAAGGCTACTAAATGTATGCTACAAAGCAAGTTTGATATGAAAATTTTTGGAGTTGCTGATGCGATCATAGTTATAAGAATCCTTAGAACTCAACAATGTTTATCATTGTCATGGTCTCATTGCATTGAAAAGGGTACTTGACTACTTTAAATATTTAGATTTCAATATTGTCAAAAACTCCAATTATTGTAAGTTTTGCATATCAAATGAGTGAAGGTGAAAGTGAAGATCTAATTATGCTAGAGTATATGGAAGTATGATGTATATCAAGAAGTGTACGCGATCAGATATTGCATGTGCTTTTATTAAGTTGAGTCGGTTCACGTGTAATCTCAATCAAACTCATTAGATGGAAATGAAAAGAGTTTTGAGGTATTTGAACATACTTTAAAATATGCAACTCTATTGAAAAGATATAGTGATACAAATAGGATCATCAGACAAATAAAGTAAAATCCACAAGTGAATAGGTATTTAATATTGGTATTGGAGAAGTCTCTTGGAAATTTCCTAAAAAGACATGTCTCTCTATCTGCAATGATCTCTGACCTAGGTGATCTAGATAAGGTCGGTGAACAAATTGAAAGACTTCGTAATTTCTCGATAGATATTATTTTGTTGGCCCAAGCCATTGGCATCGGTATGCATACACTTTGATAGTCAAGATTCAATAGGTAGGTCATGGAGCATGATGTATAACGGAAAGTCTATCATATAAGACATAGACAGAATACTGTTAGAAAACTACTCTCTAGCTGAATTATCAAAATTGACTATGTAAAGTCAAAGGATCATAAGTCGGATCCACTAACAAAAAGGAATAACTAGAGATGAAGTTGAAAGTTCATCTAACATAATGGGTTTATGGCTTAGGAGAAGTCATCATAATGGTAACTCTATCTAGAAGACTGGAGATGCAAGAGATATATTCAAGGAGAAAATCAAAGTTTTGACTGGCTGATTGATATTGCCAATCAACTTAATCTATTCTCATGATGAAGACAATGCTCGAGAACAAGGATACAACATTAAGGCTTGGTAATGTGTTGATAAAGCTTAATGAATTCAATGATTTTCTAACGTTGACATAGTAGACCAATTAGTGTATCAACACGATAACATAGTTATAATTCACCACTATGAGTGTGAAGTGAAAGCCACTTCAAAGAGGATGATTGCGAAAAGCCCATCTCTATGAACTCATGAAACCAAGAGGTGTTCATGTCTGAAACGAACACAACCATACGAATCATAAATGCTAAAGGTTAATTGTGTAACATATGGTTGTCTAGGTATACACTAAAGCTCAATGCACTACTAATACACTAGGAAATAACGACGATCTGAAAATCGACGAACTACATCGTTCAAAATAATGATGATTTTTTTGACAATTTTCGTCGCTTTTTAGTAAAAATATTTTTTTTAAAAATTATTTCACGGAAAGCGACGACATCATCTCTTAGTCCTTCGCTTTGTTAGTAGATTTTTTCTCCATATATATATATATATATATATATTAGTCCTTCGCTTTGTTAGTAGATTTTTTCTCCATATATATATATATATATATATATATGTATATATACATATATATATATATATATATATATATACATATGAGTTTTAGGTAAACCAGGTAGCATTCCTCAATGACGCCGCGCACCGCATGAGCCAGGCACGCCCGTTCGAGCGCGATAGGGTCCAAAGCAAGCACGTCTGTCATTCGCAAGAAGCATTCATTTTATGCAGATAGGAATCCAATACCACTCATGCCCAATACCACTCATGCACCCCGACCAGATGTGGAACGGTGACGTTCCATCGATCGACTCGAGGCGTGGACAAGCATATATTGGAGGGCGGCCAATGCCCGGGCTCTCGATACGCTCGTGGAACGTCGTCTCCTCGATTGTGGTAGGTAGCATGCGCCTCTGGCATGCTTCCGCATATACGCGCTCCAGATGCTTGTCTTGGGCTCCCCATTCGACCCGTCTTTAAACACGGACCAAGACATGTGTGCGAGTCAACAGGCGATTACACCCATAAGGCGTGAGGAAGCTGATTGGTGGGATCCCCCTAAGGGGTGCACCGCCGACCGACCTGATCTTCTGAGAAGGGTTTGAGTGTGAGCATACCTGGCGGGACCCAAAAGATGGTGGCCTATGCCTGAGCGGGGAGAAGCCAGAGGAAAATCTGGTTGAGGCTTGCAGCGATACTGACGTGCAAATCGTTCGTTTGACTTGGGTATAGGGGCGAAAGACTAATAGAACCTTCTAGTATCTGGCTCCGTATAAAGTTTCCCTATGGATAGATGAATCTCGCATGCGAGTTCTATCAGGTAAATCCAATGATTAGAGGCCTAGGGGGCGCAAAAGCGCCATCGACTTATTTTTAAAGTTTAAATAGGTAGGACGGAGCGACTGCATTGTTGAGCCGCGCCATGGAATCAAGAGCTCCAAGTGGGAAACTTTTGGTAAGCAGAATTGGCGATGCGGGATGAACCAGAAGACGGGTTACGGAGCCAAACTGCGCTCTAACCTAGATCCCGCAAAGGGTGTCGTTTGATTAAGACAGCATGACGGTGGTCATGGAAGTGGATATCCGCTAAGGAGTATGTAACAACTCACCTGCTGAATCAACTAGCCACGAAAATGGAAGGCGCTTTAACACGTTACCTACACCCAACCGTAGGGTCAAGTTCTAGGCCCCGATGAGTAGTAAGGGGCCACGATCGCTGCAAACCTTGGGCGTGATCCTGGGCTGAGCGACTGTCTTTGCAAATCTTTGTGGTAGTAGCAAATATTCGAATGAGAACTTTAAAGGTCGAAGAGGGGAAAGGTTCTATGTGAACGACACTTGCACATGGGTTAGTTGGTTTATAAGGGTCGGGGGAACCCCAATAGATAACACATCTCGCAAGTAATCCAAAATAAAATTGAGTTAAAATTCTTGATCCAAGACGTGGCGGTTGACGACAAAGTTGGTAAGTCCAGAGACGTCAGCGGGAGCCTCAAGAAGAGTTATCTTTTTTGTTTAAAAGCCTGCCCACCCTGGAATCAGCTCAGCGCAGGTAGGGTCCAACGTTGGAAGAGCACCGCATGTTGTGTGGTGTCCGGTGCTCTCCCGGCGGCCCATTAAAATCCAGAGAATTGAATGTCGTCCACGTTCGGTCGTACTCATAACCGCGTCAGGTCTCTAGGTGAACAACCTCTGATCAATAACATAATGTAGGCAAAGGAAGTCGGCAAAATGGATTCGTAACTTCGAGAAAAGGAATGGCTCTGAGGGCTGGACACAGGGGTCCATGTCCCGAACCCATCGGCTATTGGTGGACTACTTCAGTTGCTCCCGCAGCGAGAGCAGGTCGCCGCATGCCGGCCGAGGGACGTACTGGGAACGATTCCTTCGGGGGCCTACCCCGGGCGTCGAACAGCCAACTCAAAATAGGTACGGATAAGGGGAATCGGATTGGTTAATTAAAACAAAGCATTGTGATGGTCCCTATGGATGTTTACAAAATGTGATTTCTTCCCAGTGCTTTGAATGTCAAAGTGAATAAATTCAACCAAGCGCGGGTGAACGGCGGGAGTAACTATGACTCTTTTAAGGTAGTCAAACGCCTCATCATCTAATTAGTGACGCGCATGAATGTATTAACGAGATTTCCACTGTTCCTATCTACTATTCAGTGAAACCATAACCAAGGGAACGGGCTTGGAAGAATCAGCGGGGAAAGAAGACCCTGTTTAGCTTGACTCTAGTCCGACTTTATGAAATTACATGAGAGGTGTAGTATAATTGGGAGTCGAAAGGCAAAAGTGAAATACCAGTATTTCAACGTTATTTTACTTATTCTGTGAATCAAAAGAGGGGAACTGCCTCTCTTTTTTGACCCAAGGCTCTCTTCGCGGGTCAATCCGGGCGAAAAACATTGTTAGGTGAGAAGTTTGGTGGGGCGGCACATCTGTTAAAATATAGTGCATGTTTCCTAAGATGAGCTCAACGAGAACAGAAATCTCGTATGGAACAAAAGGGTAAAATCTCGTTCGATTTAGATTTCCATTACAAATACGAACCGTGAAAGCGTGGCCTGACGATCCTTTAGACCTTCGGAATTCAAAGCTAGAGGTGACAGAAAAACTACCACAGGATAACTAGCTTGTGGAAGTCAAGCGTTCATAGCGATGTATGTTTTTAATCCTTTGATGTCGGCTCTTCCTATCACTATGAAGCACAATTCACCAAGTGTTGGATTGTTCACCCACCAATAGGGAACGTGAGTTGGGTTTAGACCGTCATGAGACATGATAGATTTACCCTACTAATGACGGTGTTGCAATAGTAATTCAACCTACTACGAGAGGTACCGTTGATTCAGACAATTGGCCATCGCGCTTGGTTCAAAAGCTAGTGGCGCGAAGCTACCGTGTGATGGATTATGATTGAACAACTCTAAGTCAGAATATGGTCTAGAAGCGACGCATACGCCAATTGTCCGCTTGACGACCCGCAGTAGGCCCCCAAGAGCACGTGTTGTTGGCTAAGTCACCACTACGGAAGCATCGTGGTGACCGCCTTGAAGTACAATTTCCATCGAGTAGCGTATAAAATCCTTTGAAGATGACTAAAATATGCGTTGGGGTATTGTAAGTGGCAGAGTGACCTTGCTAAAATGATCCACTGAGATTGAGACCTTTGTCGCTCCGATTCGTCCCCCCCCCCCTTCCCCCTTCTTCAACCTAAAATCCAATCATTTCTAACTTTTCAAATGAGAGTTTTATGTACAACTTGCATCCTTGGAAGTTAACAAATAAGTAAGTGTTGAAATATAAGTACCGAGAAAAACATGGAACGTGAAGTTCACTAGTTAGACTTTAAGTGTTGAGCTATACATTCTACGACGATTAAACACTTCTCCAATAACTATGCCCCATTGCGAGGTTATTCGTCACGTTGAGTTCATTTCTCAAGCCTAATGAAAAGTTAAGGGACTAATAACAATGTCTCTATAAGAGGTTTTTCCGTATGTAATGCATGATTTTTAAGCCAAGTGAGATGTCAAGAGGCAAATGAGTCTGCGTACGCAGCACGGGCATTCCACGTCCGCGGCCAGCTGGCATCTCCTAAGGGCTGCGCAGAACAGGGTTGGACTTCACATAAAATTAGATGACGTCGGGTGTGGCATGTCCGAGTAGCCCTTGGGAAGCATACAACGGTTGGACAAACGTCGGGTGTGGAATGCCCGCATGGCCATTGGGCAGCACATACGGTCGGACGACGTCGGGTGTGGAATGTCATCATCATCCTTGGGAAGCACATACGTTCCGATGACGTTGGGCATGACATGCAACCAAAGCCTTTGGTCAGCACACACGGTCAGACGACGTCGGGCGTGGCATGGCATCATCGCCCTTGGACAGCACACACGGACGGACGACGTCGGGCATGGCATGCCATCATCTACCTTGAACACCACACATGGTTGGACGAAGTCGGGCAGAACATGCCATCATCGACCTTGGACAACACACACGGTCGGATGACGTCAGGTGTGGCATGCCCACATGGACCTTAGGCAGAACACACGGTCGGAGGACGTCGGGCGTGGCATTCCATCATCGCCCTTGAGCAGCACAAATGATCGGACGACGTCAGGCATGACATTGCATCATCACCGTTGGACAAGACACATGGATGGACGACGTCCGGCGTGGCATGACATCATCGCCCTTGAACAACACACACGGTAGGACGACGTCGGGCGTGGCATTCCATCATTGCCCTTGGATAGCACAAACGATCGGGACGACGTAGGGCGTGGAATGCTATCCTAGCCCTTGGACAACACACACTGTCGAATGATGTCGGGCGTGGCATGACATCATATCCCTTAGGCAGCACACACGGTTGGACGACGTCGGGCGTGCCATCCCATCATAACCCTTGGGCAGCACACACGGTCGGATGACGTCGGGCGTGGCATTAAATTATAGCTCGTGGAAAACACAAACAGTCAACCGTCGTCAGACATGCTTGCACACATCGGTCGGTCGTGGCCTGCCCGCATCAATCGTGACTTGCGTGATATTGGTCGAGCTCTAGTCGAAACATGCAGATGTTCATGTCGTATATAAATCAAAGGAGTTTGAAACAACCTTCATGCCTAACAGACATATTAATCTATTTTCATTATCTGATATCAATATTTTCGCCTCACGTGGCTCATTCATATCATTTTCATTACTTTTATGGTTCGTTCGATATTGAAACATCTTTTAATTGTACAAATATGTAGTCTATCATTAATTTCACATGTTCAGAAGTATTTTAACATCTTTTAATTTTCTGTATTTTTTCAACTTTTAATCATTATTTTATAATTTAGTTTTAAAGTTTATTATTTTTACGTCTTATTTTAAAAATCAAAATGTATTTATTTATTTATTTTATGATTACTAGATTTATTTCTAAATTTTCGTTTTTGATTTCATATTTTTTATACTTTTGTCCTGTTTTTTTTAATAAATTTATTACTAATTTTTCGGAAATTTCACAAAAAAATAAAAATTAAAAACAATTGTAGAAAAATATTTTTCTTATATATATAAAAGTCATGTGTGAAAGCTAATGTATGTTTGTACCTTAGAACGTGCATATTTGGGTTGTACATTTCCATTATGATTCTCTGAAAGAACTATGTCTACTCCTGTCAAATGGTTAAAAGTTTTTTAATCATATGTAAGGGGGGTAGAGGTGTTGGAGGCAGACTGAGGTGCAGCAGGCGGACGACATAGGCGTCCTGTGGTCTTAGTAGGCGTGTTGCGTGGGCCCTTGATGGCATGCATGGCTTGTCCATGCTACGCCGTTGGGAGTTTATAAAAACCTGCCAACGATGTTTGGCGGGTGACTGAGGCATAACAAGGAAGACGTCATGGGCGTCGTGTGGGATTAGTAGGCGTTCTGTTTGGCACTTGATGGCATGCATGGCTTGTCCATGCTACGCTTTTGGGCGCTTACAAAAACATGCCAACGACGTCTGCAAGGCGACCGTGCACCGCCGAAGGAAATTCTCCCGATCGGTCTATAGAAGCGTTTGGTGTTGAGACGGCAGTGCTTTTGGGCGAGTGGCGAGTTCTAGAGCTCCTGTTACCGCTAAGTCTAGGCGTCGCACGCACGGGGCACATAAGTCCATGAACGAAAAGACGCTACTATGGATCGAGAGTGGGCGGTTCCCCTGCGTGAACTTTAGTCTTCCTCCAACATTCGCTGCAGTCAAATTCTCAACTCCCTTCAGCAGGCGCACAATGGAGGATAAAATTGGCCTTGCAAAAAAGGGATGGGCGTCGTCGCAAGACATCTCATGTTGGGCGTCATGGCGGATGTCGGGCGTGCATCGACGGAGATATTCACATACAGCGTATGAGTGGTATTGGGCATGTGTTGTATTGGGCTCCTATCTTCCCAAAACGAATGCTCTTTGCGAATGACTGTTGGGTTTACTTTGGACCCGACTGTGCCCAAATGGGTGTGCCGAGATCATGCGGTGTGCGACATCGTTGAGGAATTCTACCCGGTTTATCCTACCTGTTGTCATATGCTTGCCTCAAAGATTCAGCCGTGCATGTGTAATTATGAACAAATTCAGACTATGAAACTATAAATGGCTCATTGAATCAGTTATAGTTTGTTTGATGGTATCTACTACTCGGATAATGGTAGTAATTCTAGATCTAATACATGCAACAAACCCCGAATTTTGGAAGGGATGCATTTATTAGATAAAAGGTCGACGCGAGCTCTACCCATTGCAGCGATGATTCATGATAACTCGATGTATTGCATGGTCATCATGCCGGGGAAGCATCATTAAAATTTCTGCCCTATAAACTTTTGATGGTAGGATAGTGGCCTACCATGGTGGTGAAAGGTTATGGAGAATTAGGGTTCGATTCCGGATAGGGAGCTGGAGAAACGGCTACCACATCCAATGAAGGTAGCAGGAGCGCAAATTACCCAATCCTGACACGGGGAGGTAGTGACAATAAATAACAATACCGGGATCTATGAGTCTGGTAATTGGAATGAGTACAATCTAAATCTCTTAACGAGGATCCATTGGAGGGCAAGTCTTGTGCCAGCAGCGGCGGTAATTCCAGGTCCAGTATCGTATATTTATGTTGTTGCAGTTAAAAAACTCGTAGTTGGACTTTGGATGGGCCGTCCTGTCCGCCCTAGGTGTGCACCAGACATCTCATCCCTTTAGTTGGCGATGCACTCTTGGCCTTAATTGGTCGGGTCGTGCCTCCGACGCTGTTACTTTGAAGAAATTAGAGTGCTCAAAGCATGCCTACGCTCTGTATACATTAGCATGGGATAACAGTATAGGATTTCGGTCCTATTACATTGGCCTTCGGGATCGGAATAATGATTAAAAGGAACAGTTGGGGGCATTCGTATTTCATAGTAGAGGTGAAATTCTTGGATTTATGAAAGACGAACAACTGCGAAATCATTTGCCAAGGATGTTTTCATTAATAAGGAACGAAAGTTGGTGGCTCGAAGACGATCAGATATCATCCTAATCTCAACCATAAACGATGACGACCACGGGTCGACAAATGTTTCTTTTAGGACTTCGCCGGCACCTTATTACAAAACAATGTTTTTGGGTTTTGGGGGGAGTATGGTTGCAACACTGAAACTTAAAGGAATAGACGTAATGGCACCACCAGGAGTGGAGCCTACGACTTAATTTGACTCAACAAGGGAAAACTTACCAGGTCCAGACATAGTAAGGATTGACAGATTGAAAGCTCTTTCTTGAATTTGTAGGTGGTGGTGTATGGCCATTCTTAGTAGGTGGAGCGATTTGCTTGGTTAATTTCGTTAACGAACGAGACCTCAGCCTGCTAACTAGGTATACAGAGGCATCCTTTTGTGGCTAGCTTCTTGGAGGGACTACGCCTTTTAGGCCGTGGAAGTTTGAGGCAATAACAAGTCTGTGATGCCCTTAGATGTTCTGGGTCGAACGCAAGCTATGCTGATGTATTCAACGATCTTATAGGCTTGGCCGACATGCCCGGGTAATGTTTGAAATTTCATTGTAATGGGTATAGATCATTGAAATCATTGGTCTTCAACGAGGAATTCCTAGTAAGCACGAGTCATTAGCTCGCGTTGACTACATCCCAGCCCTTGTACACATCGCCATCACTCCTACTGAATGAATTATCTGGTGAAATATTTGTATTGAGGCGATGGGGGCGGTTCGCTGACAGCAAAGTCGCGAGAAGTCCATTGAACTTTATCATTTAGAGGAAGGAGAAGTCGTAACAAGGATTCCGTAGGTGAACCTACAGAAGGATCATTGTCAAAATTTGCAAAGCAGAACGACCCGCAAACAAGTTTTAAATACTTGAGGGCACCGCGCGCTCTTCGTGCGTCTCCCTCCCATCGATCAACTCGCGCAAGATCGTTTGGAACCAACGAACCCCGGCTTGGAAAGCACCAATGAATGCTAAAATTGACAGCCCTTCCTTTGGGCCTCATTCGTGGATCATGCGGGGGGACGCGCTGCTCTTTAAACACAAATGACTCTCAACAATGGATTTCGCATCTCTCACATCGATAAAGAACGTACCGAAATGTGATACTTAATGTGAATTGCAGAATCCCGTGAATCATCGAGTCTTTGTACACAATTTGCGCCTGAAGCCATTAGGCCGAGGGCATGTCTACCTAGGCGTAACGCATCACGTCCCCTCTCCCCCCCACCCCCACCCCAGCGTACGCTGCAAGGCACACGGGGGCAGAATTGGCCTCCCGTGTGCCTCGATTGCGCGGCTGGCCTAAATGTGAGTCCACGTCGACGGACGTCGCAGAAAGTGGTGGTTAAAACCTAACTCTCTCTTTTTGTCGCGGCTACAGCCCGTCGCGCGTCCAGACTCCCTGACCCTACTTGCAACTTCTAAGGCGCTCCGAACGCGACCCCAGGTTAGGCGGGAATAGCCGCTGAGTTTAAGCATATCAATAAGCGGAGGAAAAGATTGTAACGACCTGTTTAGTCGATTCGAGCAGCAAGATTATTTTGATAAAAACTGACTGGGTCGACGGACCACGCGACGGACCGTCATGGTCATGACGGCCCGTGATGGATTCCGTCGTCCCATACTTGTAAATTTTCTTCTGCTACTTTTCTCATTACCCTCGACGACAAGTAGGACGAACCGTCATAGGCACGACGGACCGTCGATGGGCTTCGTCCCAAAACACTTAAACTCTGAAAATCTGGGTACTGAGATCGACTCTCTGAACTTCGCGACGGAACTGCAGGACGGACCGTCGAAGGTACGACGGACCGTCACAAACCCTACAGAAATCCAACCCAGTTAGGTTACGCAACCTGTGACGGTCCGTCGTGTCTATGAAGGTCCGTCCTGCAGCTCCGTCACAAAGTTCAGAGAGTCAATTTCTGTAAGGGTTTGTGACGGTCCATCGTACCTACGACGGTCCGTCCTGCACTTCCGTCGCGAAGTTCAGAGAGTCGATCTCAGTACCCAGATTTTCAGAGTTTAAGTGTTTTGGAACGAAGCCCCTCGACGGTCCGTCGTGCCTATGACGGTTCGTCCTACTTGTCGTCGAGGGTAATGAGAAAAGTAGCAGAAGAAAATTTACAAGTATGGGACGACGGAATCCATCACGGGCCGTCGTGACCATGACGGTCCGTCGCGTGGTCCGTCGACCCAGTCAGTTTTTATCAAAATAATCTTACTGCTCGAATCGACTAAACAGGTCGTTACAATAGATACCAATTTACCCATCGTTCGTCCCCGAACGATCACAGGAAGAAAAGCAAGGGCGAGAAAGAGTACCTGAATCTGTAAAAAGGTGGGGATATCTTTCTTGCATATCCGCCTCATTCTCCCAAGTAGACTCTTCGACTGGCCGATTCTTCCACTGAACCTTGATAGATGCAATCTCTTTTGATCTCAACTTGCGGACTTCTCTAGCTAGAATAGCAACCGGCTCCTCCTCATAAGACAAATTCTCATCAAGAAGAACTGAATCCCAACGAATAATGTAGTTTCCATCCCCATGGTACTTTTTCAGCATAGACACATGAAATACCGGGTGCACTCCTGAGAGTCCTGGAGGCAACGCCAATTCATAAGCCACCTCCCCCACACGCTTCAAGACTTCAAATGGCCCAATATACCTTGGACTAAGTTTACCTCGCTTACCAAACCGCATCACCCCTTTCATGGGTGAAACCTTCAGCAAGACTTGTTCACCCTCCATAAAATTCAAGTCCCTAACCTTTCGATCTGCATATTCCTTCTGCCTGCTCTGAGCTGCTAGAAGCTTATCCTGAATGAATTTTACCTTATCTAACGATTCCCTCAAAAGATCGGTACCCCAAGGTCTTACCTCAAATGCATCAAACCAACCAATGGGAGACCTACATCTCCTCCCATACAGTGCCTCAAATGGAGCCATATCAATACTTGAGTGATAGCTATTGTTGTATGAAAACTCTGCTAAGGGTAAGAATTTATCCCAATGACCACCAAATTCTATCACACATGCACGAAGCATATCCTCTAACACCTGAATCGTTCGCTCAGACTGACCATCGGTCTGAGGGTGAAATGCAGTACTAAGATCCAGCCTAGTACCTAATTCAGCATGTAATGTTCTCCAAAACATAGAAGTAAACTGCGTACCTCTATCTGATATGATGGAGAGTGGAACTCCATGCAATCGAACAATTTCTGAGATATAGAGTTTGGCTAACTTCTCTGCATTGTAAGTCATCTTGACCGGAATGAAGTGAGCAGACTTAGTTAACCTGTCAACAATTACCCAAATAGAATCAAACTTACCCAATGTCTTGGGAAGACCAACCACGAAATCCATTGCAATCCTTTCCCACTTCCATTCAGGAATGGGCATTCTCTGAAGTGTCCCTCCAGGCCTCTGGTGTTCATACTTCACCTGCTGACAATTCGGGTATTGGGCAACAAAATCAACCATGTCACGCTTCATTCTACTCCACCAAAAATGTTGTTTTAGGTCACGATACATCCTGGTTGCACCAGGATGTATAGAATACCTTGAACTATGAGCCTCTGTAAGAATAGTGTGAATCAAATCATCCACACGGGGCACACATACCCTTCCCTTAAATCTCAAAACACCTTCCTCATCAATTATTGCCTCTTTAGCCTCTCCTCGCAATACCATATCTCGAATTCGGCTCAGCTTCTCATCAGTAAACTGCTTCTCCTTAATCTTGTCAAGAAAAGAGGATCTTGCCTCCACACAAGCCAAAAGTCCTCCTTTCTCTAGTATTTCCAGCCTCATAAGGTCATTAGCCAGAGTTTTAACCTCTCTAGCCAATGGACGTCTAGAAACCTGTAAGTGGGCTAAGCTACCCATGCTCCCTGCTTTTCTAGTTAAGGCATCTGCCACCACATTAGCTTTTCCTGGGTTATACAAAATAGTGATATCATAGTCCTTCAATAGTTCCATCCACCTCCTCTGCCTTAAATTCAAATCTTTCTGAGTAAAGACATACTGTAAACTACGATGATCTGTATAGACTTCACACTTGACCCCATATAGGTAATGTCTCCATTGCTTTAATGCAAATACTACTGCAGCCAACTCCAAATCATGGGTCGGATAGTTACGTTCATGCACTTTTAATTGTCTCGAAGCATAAGCAATTACACTTCTTTCCTGCATTAGCACTGCACCCAAACCAGAATAAGATGCATCACGATAGACGATGAAATTCTTACCTTCCACTGGCAAGGTATGAATTGGTGCAATAGTCAACAAAGTCTTGAGTTTCTGAAAACTTTCTTCACATTCATCCGACCATACAAA